>NC_066523.1:14446235-14511235 GCF_024679095.1 Eriocheir sinensis | reverse complement strand
ACACACACACACACACACACACACACACACACACACACACACACACACACACACACACACACACACACACACACACACACACACACACACACACACACACACACACACACACACACACACACACATACACACACACACACGGGAAGACTTACAAGCACAATGCAAAACAAACAGCCACCAATATTATCGTACGGACCAGGTTTTGTCGAACATATAAAGAAGAGACAAGCAGACATAATCAGACCAAATATATTTGATTATCATAGCTCTTACGAGAGATATAAATTGGCATTGAATAATCATTACAACATGAAAATTATTGTACCTATTATCATTAGTTATTCAGTACATGATAAGGTAAAGTCAAGTCGTGAGAATCGCCAAAGAAGTCTACTACCGAAAATTGTGTTGGCAGCTCTTCTACTAATTCCCTATTTTTATCATGGATGGAGGTTGCAGAAGACTAAGAAAAGTTTTTATCTGTGTATCATATGTTTGTGTTAGCGGGGGTGAATGTGTATGTCAGACAATGAGTAAAAGAAGCTTCAAAAGGGGCAACGTCTACAGAACACAAAATAAGGATACTCCTCAAAAAGCTGCATGATATTTGTTAGTTATTAGTTGTGGTCTTATGGTAAAGCTACTGGATTAAATGTTGTATGCAATAAATGTTCGTTAAAAGGCCGCTGCTTTAAGAAAAAATATAAATATTCCAAAGAAAAGATAATTAAATTGCACAAATAGACTTTATCGCCATTATTTCCGTTACAGTTTTTATTCATATCATTAATTATCAGGCGGTATGCAAGGCAGCGCCCATCACGTACACATCACCACTGAATCCAAACTACCTCTCACAACAACTGACTTGACTGAGCGACTTAAGTACCTGGCCGACGAGGTGACTCACTGAACGACAAAATATTCCTGCTTGCCAATTAAGGTTACCCGTATCCTTGCATCTACTCACGACTTATTACCATGTTCTTTCTTCCTGACTTTCTACCTTGAATATAATACTTGCCCGACCATTTTTATTTTTCAGTCTTTCATTTGTGGATGTGAGAGAGCTGAGCGTGCCTTTATATCTATTTGCCGACCTACCCACCTACCCCTCACTTCTTTTCTCTCTATCTATCGATCCATAAATATATATATATATATATATATATATATATATATATATATATATATATATATATATATATATATATATATATATATATATATATATATACACACACACACACACACACACACACACACACACACACACACACACACACCTATCTGTCAATATAGTTATCTATCAATCTGTCTTCGGTTACTCTGTCTCTTACAGAAAATAAGAGACAGGAAATAAGTTGCACAAAATACACCACATCCCGCCCAGCCCTCCGCGTCGCCCACACTGCTCCTTTAACGCTCCTCGAGACGCACATTACCTGCCCGCGCGGGAACGGCTGCACAACTTCAAGACCCACTGTAAAGGGAGAAGGGGCTCGTGTACGCCTCTTTAAGTTGCAAACGTTACTTTAAGCTGCTTTTCTCCACGACCTCAAGACACTGGCACTATTTTTTGCAGTGCATTTTGAGATTCTGTGTAGGATGCTTTTATGTCCGTAATATCAGATTAAGTGAGTTTGCCAAACAACTCGATCTTGGCCAAAAAGGTACTATTTTTTCAGTGAGTATCACTAAAGTACAACACACATTCCTTTCTAATATAGTCAGTGTGACAATGAAATGTTTTTTTGCGTAATAGGAAGGTATTTTCTTTAAGCTTTGACGCAATAAGTTTGGTGAACAGGATCTTTTCTGCACAACTTAACAAAATGGTAACATAAGGGGAGGCGGTGGCTGAACGGATTGCGAGACGGCCCCGCGTTCAGGAGGACGGGAGTTCAATCCCCGACCGGTACCATCAAGCTGGGATTTTTCAGCCGCCGCCGAGTGGCTTAAAACTACCCACATGCTGTCCAGAAAACCACCAATCAACCCGGACTCTAGATTCTAGGATTAAAGATGAGCTCCGGGAGGGCAGCATGAGCCAATGCAAGATGGCGCCACTATAAACACTCGCCTGCGCCAGAACGGGCTGGGTCGACCATCAGGCTCCACCGGGAAGAAGCCATGGACCGACCATCAGGATCCACCGGGAAGAAGCCTACCGGCGCAATTGGCCGCAACGTAAAAAAATAAATAAATAAATAAATAAATAAATCCTTTATAACAGACAAACAGTGGCAAGAATGCTGGTTAAGAAGTAGCTGTGAAGGAAAGCAAAAATATTAGGAAAACGACATCAAAAAAACTATAAAAATACTTAATAAACAATGATTAATCAGTTAATAAAAATATAAAAAACATGTACGTTAATGCTTAAAAGGATTAAAAGTCTAACGTATACCCGCACAGGAAGAGTGAGATGAGAAGCTTATAATAGCCTTTGGGTGTCTTGGGAGAGTTAGGTCTGTCTTTTAAGAGTCCCCCCCCCCCACCCCCACCCCTTGATACGGCAGCACAGACGAGGGTCGTATATAAAAGGGTCCCTTCCCAACATGTAGCCCACAACACCTGACTTATACCTGGCACCTTAGGACTGCTAGGTCAGGTTTCTTTAAGTCAGGTTCAGTCACAATTACCCGGGTATTTAGGAGTACTAGGTTAGGTTTCTCAAATTAGGTTGTCATCGAATACCCGGCACTTTAGAACTGCCAGGTTAGGTTGTTTTTTTTATACCCGGCGCCTTAGGACTGCTAGGTAAGGTTATATCAAGTAAATTTATTTATATCTGGCACTTTAAAAATACCAAGTAACTAACCTAACGGTGTAAAAGTACCAGCCTATTTCATACATGATGCTATAGAAGAGAATTTCATAGGAGAAAGTACAACATCCAGCAGAGGTGAAAGTGAAAAAATAACTATGCAAAACGAGAACGCTAGGTTTTTTTTTTTTTCCATACGAGAGAAAAAACATGTTAGAAAAAGTAAACCTAATTCGTTCATAGGAGTGAGAAAAAATAACAAGCAGACTTGAAGGGCCACAAAAGAATATCATCAAAAATTACAAAAGCTCACAGTCAGGTTAAAATTCTAAGTCAGTAGAGGCAAAAGTATGAGGAGCTCGTAGAAAGAACACAAAAAAATCTTATTATTTCGTGCCATAACATTGCGTGTTTACCGTACAACGAAACATATAAATGTAATGAGAAAAAAAAATCCGTATGCAATTAATTTTCTGCCTTAGAAAGAAAAATATATAATATTCCCGGAGAGCACATTTTCAGGTCTGACGCGCATGTTAAACACCCTTGCCACACAAAATTTAAAACTTTGCTGAAATAAGACCAAAAAAACAGATGCACTGCTCTGCCTTCAAAAAAGAAGACATGCATATTATTCTCTTAACACGCATTATATTCTAACGTGCCAGCAAATGAAGAAAAAAGTTTGCGTTAATTCATAAACTTTAGGGTCGGTAATTATGTTCACAGGTACTTACCAGGTGGGGTGGGCGGGCGGGATGGGGTGGCTTGAATGGGCTCTGGGGAAAAGGAAAACAAAATTAGTGCAAATAATAACATCACATTAGTAATCAAATGCAGGTGTGTGTGTGTGTGTGTGTGTGTGTGTGTGTGTGTGTGTGTGTGTGTGTGTGTGTGTGTGTGTGTGTGTGTGTGTGTGTGTGTGTGTGTGTGTGTGTTGGGGGTAGTCCTTAACAAATAGTGAAGGTAAATAATGCATAACAATTCATAATATTCATCACAATAAGTTAGTTACTGATTAAGTGCAAGCATCAAGTAATAACTATCTATCTATCTATCCACCTATCTACCTATATATCGATCTGTCTATTTCCTTTCCATGATCTTAAAATCAATCATCCACTACTTAACGATACACCGCAAACTGTCTCCAGCATAACAACATCAACAACAACTATAATAATAATAATAATAATAATAATAATAATAATAATAATAATAATAATAATAATAATAATAATAATAATAATAATAATAATAATAATAATAATAATAATAATAATAATAATAATAACAACAACCACAACACTTAATACAAAGAACCCAAGCCCGGCCGCTCTCCCTTAATCCCTGCCAACAGTGTTCCCTAATAATAGCGGAGCGGCCGTCATTCCTTAAATAAACTCTACTCTATTTCCTTAACATCATTCCGACCCGCTTAAATCCGTCCCAGGCTGAGGTGACCAAGGGAGGGAGCGAGCGAGAGCGAGAGCGAGAGAGAGAGAGAGAGAGAGAGAGAGAGAGAGAGAGAGAGAGAGAGAGAGAGAGAGAGAGAGAGAATAGGGGATAGAATGATGATATAGAAAGAGGGATAATACAAGAAAATAAGGAGGTAAATAGAGCTGGAGAAACAAGGAATAGGGGAAAAGGAATAGAAAAGAAAGGAAGGAAAAGAGGAGAAATGGGGAGGAAAAAAATAAGGGGCGAGGAAGGAAAGGGAAAGGAGGAAAAGAGGAAAAGAGGAGAGATGGGGAGGAAAGAAATAAGGGAAGAGGAAGGAAAGGCTAAGGGAAGAAAAGAGATGGGGAGGAAAGAAATAAGGGAAGAGGAAGGAAAGGCTAAGGGAAGAAAAGAGGAGAGATGGGGAGGAAAGAAATAAGGGAAGAAGAAGGAAAGGGAAAGGGAGGAAACTAGTAGACTAAACACAGAGAGACAGACAGACAGACAGACAGACAGAAGGGAGATGACGAACAAATGTAGAAAAATGAACATAAGCAATAATAGAGGAAGGCAAAAATGAAGGGTGAAGGAGAAAGAGTAGAAGATAGGGAGGGATAGTTAGTCTGGAGGGTGAAAGGTATAGAAGAGGGAGGGAGGATAAGAGGGATGAGGGGCTGGTGGCGGTGAAAGGGAGGAGGGAAACGAAAAAGAAAATGGGGGGCAGGCGAATGGGGTGATGAGACGTGAAGGGAGAGAGTGAATGACATGGAAGAGGGGAGAGAAACAGTGAGAGAGAGAGAGAGAGGGGGAATTAGAAAGGAGGGAAGGTGGAAAGATAGGGAGAGGAGAGTGAAAGGCCTGTGAAGGGGTGGAGATGAGGAGAGGGGAAAAGGAGGAGGAGGAGGAGGAGGAGGGAGAAAGAGGAAATGGAGCTGGAAGGGGAAAGGGAGGGAAAAGGCCATGGAGAAATAAAGGAAAGACAACGAAGGAGGAATGAGGAAGAAGAGAAACGGGAGGGAAGGAAGGGAGAATGAAAGGGGAAATGGAGAAGAAAGGAGGGAGGAAATGTTAGAAAAGGAGATGAGGGGGGCAGGAGGTAAGAAATGGGAGGTAAAGATACAAAAATAAGGAAAGGAAAAGGAAGATATGAGAGAAAGGGGCTAAGGAAGGAAGGAATGCTAAGAAGGAATGGAAAAAGAAATGAAAGGAGAGATGGAAAGAATGAGCGACGGAAAATGAAGAAGGGAGGAGAAGGAAGGAAATGAGGGGAAGAGACAAAGAGAAAAGGAAAGAAAGGGGTGTTAAGGAGGAGAAGATAAACGAACAGGGGGAAGGGAGACAGGGAGGGGAGAGATGGTGAGAGTAGGAAGAATGAAAGGGAGAGAGGGAGGGAAGGGGAGGATGGTAAAAAATAAGGGACGGGGAGTAAGGACGGGGGTAAAGGAAGGGAGGAAAGGGGGAGTGGAGTAGAGGAGAAGGGGAGACAGGGAGGGAGGAGGCAGGTATGGTATGGGGTAGGCAGGGACAGAGGTGTAGAGAAGGGGGAGGGGAGAGGGAGTGGAGTAGAGGAGAAGGGGAGACAGAGAGGGAGGAGGCAGGTATGGCATGGGGGAGGCAAGGACAGAGGTGTAGAGAAGGGGGAGGGAAGGGGGAGGAGGGAGAGTAGGGTCAGTGGTGACAATACAATTTACTGATGAAAAGTGTCTTCCTTTTTTCCGCGGCCCCGTGAAGTAATTTATATTAGTCCCTGGAAATTAGACTTCAAATAACGCGAAATGAAACTTCTCTCCAAAAATGCGCCTTTTTTCTACTTTGCTCTATTAAACTGTGTAAATACCAGTAAATAAACTTTGGGAGACGCGCGGCGGCGGCGGCGGCGGCAGGGGCGACACCTGTTGGCGAGGCGCTAATCAGGTGAGCCAACGTGTTACTTACCTGGACGGTGTGAGGGTTGTTTGCGCTGGTGTTGTAGTTGTTGGAGGTGCTGTTGTTTGGTATTATTATTATTATTATTATTATTATTATTATTATTATTATTATTATTATTATTATTATTATTATTATTATTATTATTATTATTATTGTTATTATTATTGTTGCTGCAGTTGTTGTTGTTCTTGTTTCATTTTTCATTCGAATTTAACTAAGAGCAGGTATGTCTCCTTGTTTGTGCTTTTATTGCTAACTTCAGTATCATTATTATCGTTTTTTTGTCGTTATCAATATTACTATTAAACTGTGCTAACCCGGATGTCACACTGGCCCTGTATCTTGAGGTAATGGATTCTTGCCCACCGCAGACTCAAGGGCCAATGCGACAGAGATGAGCACCGCGACCATGCGCACAGCTATAGCGTATGCCCATAACTTGCCTTTTGCCGTTACTCTCATTGTCATCATGTTTATATATCTTATTAATTTATCCATTACTTCATTAAACATCATGCTAATATATCTATCATTATTTCTACAACTTTCGCACTAATGCTTTTATTATTTGTCACTGTTATTAACATTATTGTTATCATGAACACCAATATCATCACTTTCGCTGCTGATATATCTGCTGTGAACTGTCTAATTCCTAAGTCCTATAATTTTACCTCCTGAATTTTCTCCTATTTTAGTATTCTTTCTTCCTGCTATTCTCTCGTTATTCAATTACATGATTCATTCTGCTCGTGTCCTATTTTTGTTTCCGTTGTTGTGTCTTCTGCCGGTTCTTGCGCGTGTCTGCTCATGAATTCTATTACAATTTCATTTTCATTTTCCAACATCATTTCCGTGCAAATTTAACTTTCGCATTATTATAATTGTTATAATTACTATCAGTAATAGTAGTATCTTTATTATTACTATTATCATTATCATCATCATTCTCATTAAGTGTTGTTACAATTTACCATCACTTTTATGAGTACAGTATTAATGATTAAATCTTTACATTTTAAAACAGACACAGAGGGCGTGCTTGTAGTATTTCCTAAAAAGTAATATTAATTTTAAAAGCCTTTTGCGTATTTCGAAATTGAAACTCGCTGACGTTCTCGCACTGATATCACAATTACTAAGGAAATACACACATACTCTGTCAGTCATTCTTTTTTCGCCGGCCCTGCATCACACAGTGTTTCTCCGAGCCTCGTAAAATTACAGGTTTATTGCGCAAATATGAAAATGAAAATCATATATTAGTTCTAATTATAAATATCAGGTCCCCGTCGGAGGTCTCCATTACATTAGCGCGCAAGATTAAAACTCGTGAAATTTACAGTCGCTCCGTTTTAAATAATGTGCGTAATTAAAAACTGTGATTTTTGTCTCTGGGCAGCAATATTATTTAGAGGCTTTATGCAAATATCAAAGAAATGTATTAGCTAAATGATGACACAACGGCGATTCATTCATTAGATGGGCGAGTCAAGAGGCGCCCCGGGCCCCCGCCGCCACCACCATCACCGCCACGCACGCGCACGCACGCGCGCACAGCACGCACGCACACAAACAAAAAACAAATAAACGCACAAACGCAAACAAACATTAACTTTTGCACTTCCTTAATTAAAGACAGTCATCATACCTATGTCGCAAGTGTGTGTGTGTGTGTGTGTGTGTGTGTGTGTGTGTCGTGGGTGGTGTGTAGGTGGATAAATGATTGATTACCGTGGATCTGTGGGTAGGCGCCACTGTCACTGTGGAACAAGACATGGAAACGAATGACCCCATAAAAAACTCGGCACACAAGAGGACTAAGAAAAAAGGCCTAATACTTCTGTTCAAAACTCTTTATTCTTTCAACGTCATTGTTCTTGAAACATTACTCAACATGCTAATTTTCAAGCCGCCCAGTTCTGCGTGTCCTTTTTTCCTCTTCTACCTTTCCACCCACACATCCACCCAGACGCCCGCCCACACATTACCACACCACCTCAATCGCCGCCTCTCCCCTCACTCTTTCTTCACCGACAGAGTTTACCTGAGAGTCTTCGTACAGCTTTTGACGCGCTTATTTTCCAATCTCATCTTTTTCTTCCGCCTATTCACTTAGCCCCCCTCCCCCCTACCCACCCATCTAAATAAAGCCACGAACACAGCCACCACCACCACCACCGCTGCTTCTCCCATTCTTTCTCCTCCATCGTCGAAGTCCGCCTCAGAGCCTTCCCATTTTCCTTTTTCATCTTTCCTTTTACACCCGCCAACCCGCCCACAAATCCATCCACACGAATCTACACCACCTCCGCCGCCGCCTCCATCGTCCCTCCCTCAGCACCGTCAAAGTCCACCTCAGAGCCACCCTCCCAGCGGTCTTTGCTTCACTTCTTCCCCGTCGATCCCCGCCGCCTGGCCACCCTCGCGCCGCCTCCTCGCCTCCCTTCAGAAACATTTAGCGACACTTCCCCCAAATATCAGTTAAGCCAGTGAGCAGCCTTAATATTCCCGCCCTTCCTGGCTGGCTACTTTCCCAATGGCACCTCCTCTCCCACCTTCCCCTATTTTCCCCTTCCGGTCCGCCACTCCCCCTTGCGCACTCCTGGCCGGACTCGCGAAGGGGACAGGCCGCGGCTCCCCTCGTCGCGGGAGGGGAGGGAGGTCGCCTGCCTCAGCTGTCAATAGCCAGAGAGTGAGGTGAGCACTCTGATCTCTGATCCGCACGGGGGGAGCACCGCGCCAGGCCTTTCATAGCTCATGGAGATGGAAATGATGGAACCTATCTCGCCAGGGCTATGAAGAGGGAGGGGAGAGCAAGCGAGCTAGGCCGTGCATGTCCGTGTAAAGGGCGGCAGGGAGGAGTGTGGCAGGGAGGCAAGGGGTCAGACGGACGGGCCGCCTCCTCCTCCTCACCTACTATCCCCCCTCTTCTTCCTGCTTCCTCCTCCAGGGCGGTGGGACCCTCATCCCCCCACTACTTGATATTTCAGGGAGAGTTCTGCTGGGTGCTGCTGCCTGCCAACGCTACGCTCGGGGACGACAAGGGAAGATAACAGTTTAGACTCTAAAAGCTTAGCCAAAACGCCCCTTCCCGCCATTCCCGGTGTAAATCGCACGCTCTTAAGTGACGGCTCACCTCGCTTCGCCTGACGTTCACGGCCGCTCGTGGCCACGTCGGCGGCGCAAAGTGACCCTAACAGCCGCCACAGACAACCCTGACGACCCATTATTACCACACACTTGTACCGGACAGGCGCAACACCGGCACAGGTGACTGTGCCCACTTTCACCCCCACCGATTACAGCGCCCCTTTCGCCGCCGCCGCCACCACCACCATCACTACTTCCACCACCACCACCATCACCATCACTACCACTACCACCACCACCACCACCACAACCACCACCATCCCTTTAAGTTAATTCTGTGCACACCGCGACGACCACCACAGTATCTTTCCATTACATTTTTCCTTTCACCGGCAATATTTTGGGTTAATTTTATGCACATCGCCACCACCTCCACCACTACTTCCAATATTAGTTCCGATATCACCATCACCACCACCTCCACAAAGAACAATACTATGCCAACCACCAACACCTCGATTCAATTACAGGCCCATTCCCATTACCTCCACCATCATTTACTATTACCACGACCACCAAAAGACAATACAGTACCATTCCACCAACACGTCTATCAGCTGTTCGGACCCTTCACCACCGCCACCACCACTTACAATGCTAACCTAACGAAACAGTGATAGGGCAAAAAATATCACCAATAATGACATCATCTGCCCCAACCACCACCACCCGACTGATGGCTCCTGCAGATTATTACCACCACACACAAAAAAAAAAAATTACTCATCGCCATCATCACCACCACGACCCACACAATGAACATATCCGCTTCACCAGGAAAGTTTAACACACCCCATAACTACCACTACCACCACCAACACTATTACCATTAACACCACCCTTACTACAGGAAAAATCTCAAACCATTCCACTACCACCTTTACCGCCACCACAATCAGTTCCACCATCTCTACCACAATCATTATCACCAACACCACCCCCACTACCATCACCCCCATTAACTTATCCAACATTACCACTACACCGCCACCCGCATCATTAAAATCCACCACCACCATTACCACCCCCAACACCTCAGCTACAGATAAAACTCAAACTAATTTACGCCCCCCTCCCCATTCGACAACATTACTATCACCACCACTATCACTACTACAAGTAAAACTGAAACCAATGCATCAACACCACCAACAACACCAACAACACCACCACCACCATCACCATCACCACTAGAGCCAATGTCGATCTCCATTTCGATTCGGCCAAAATACTGATGAAATTTTACCCTAAACCATCTCACATAAAACAAAATGACTATTAATTCACATTATCATACACTGCACATAGCAATATACAAATTATAATTTTCATAAATGTGCATTTTTTCTAAACCGGTTGCTGACAGCCTTGTATAATCACTGTACAATTTCGCGGCTTGTGTAACGCGGATACATATTTCATGACAACAAAAGTCTTTTTTATAGAGATCGGTTACGCGTAAATATATACCATGGGAAGGCTGGCCCGGGGAGGAGGAGGAGGAGGAGGAGGAAAAGAGATGGAGGGTGGGGAGGTAGCGCATGAAGGATGGAGCAGGGAAGGCGGGAAGGAGAGATGGTGGTGGGGGGGGGGGGAGAGAGAGAGAGAGAGAGAGAGAGAGAGAGAGAGAGAGAGAGAGAGAGAGAGAGAGAGAGAGAGAGAGAGAGAGAGAGAGAGAGAGAGAGAGAGAGAGGAGGAGGAGCAGAAGGAAGAAGAGAAGGAGGGGGATGTAAGTTAGTCGAGGGAGGGAGGGAGGGACGAACGGAGGGACAGAGAAAGGGCGGCGGGGGAGGTAACGGTGCCCATCCCAGGCCACCAGCGGGACGGCAGAGTCATGACAGTGCTAACCCACTCCGGTGAGCATACGCCTTTCAGGTACGCCATGACGGAGCATGCAGTGCCATCCCGCCGCCGCGGACAGGTGGGACGGTTCACCTGTCGTTCCAGCAGTCTTTCAAAAGGCAGAAGCGTCACCTGTGCAGCGGCGAGGAATTATTTACCGCTGAACACCAGTGGCAGGTTAGGTTACTTCAGTCTGTCAGTATCCTTGCAAGATACACGAGCGTGGCCTTCATAAACGCAACTTATATGACAGAGAAAGCTGATCTGTTGAACTTGAGTAGCAGGTTGCAGGTCCCACAGGTCAGTCCGTTTCTTCATAAAGTGCAGGAAAGTAAAATCTATAAACCTTAACATACAGAACCAGAGACCATTTTGCAGCTCAAAATGAGAGGCGAGTTAAAGTTAAGTTCCGCAAGTCAAACATTGTCTCCATAGGATATAACCTCTTATATACGTCACAAGTACAAAGGTAGACTATTTTGTTGTTGCTGCTGTTGTTGTTGAATATGAGAGGCAAGTTGAGTTTTGGTTCCAGACGCCAGTCAGTCCTTTCACAAGTAGCAAAAATATAACTCCTGCAAACATCAACTGCACCATACCCAGTTACTTCTCAGCACCGGTCAGTCATTTTTCAGCATTAGACAATCATTTTTAAGCACCAAACAGTCACTTGTTAGCTATAGATTCACTTATCAGCACTGAAATCACTTATCAGCACTGGACAGTCCCTTTCCCACACTAAACAGCCACCTATAACCATTAGGCTCGCTTTTCAGCACAAGTCACACTTAACCATTTGATATTCTTTGGTTGCTCTTATTTTCACACTGTAATAAGTTTATTTTTCTTTCTAGAGTAACTGATCGCCCTTCTCTTTCTCTTGGCTTCCTGTAGTGCTGATTTTTGTCATTATCCTTGGGTCGCTCTTTTTTTTCTATGATAATAATAAGGTTTGCTTCTTTAAGTCTATGATCTATGTGTCAGAGGTGGTAGTGTATTCTAAACACTAGACAGTTATCCTAAACAACAAAAGCGAGGAGCACCAATGAGAGGCAGAGGAAACACTTCAGAAGTCTGTCAGCCCCGCAAACCTTTTAAGGATGAAAGATTACTCTCATATACAGGGAGCGCCATTAGGAGGAACGCATTTTTTCTGCGGTATAGGAGACACATCAATGACTTTAAAAATGATATGAAAAAGACTTCTGCGGAAATTGTTCCAGTAGCAAGGGCAAAATTTATCCATGTATGTCGCTTAATCCTTAGAATAAGCAAACATCAAAGAGATATCTATGGCATGAGGCGATGTTTGAGATATTTTGCTGCATCACTTGCTTCACACACATATTTTCTTGTTTATTCTTTTGCGTAAATATCACCAAAGGAAAGGAAGAACAGTATCGCTTCCTTGTCTGTCAGTGACGTGTTACCAGAGGCCAAGCTTAAAAAAAGCTCGACATGCAGGAACTGGAAAATGGCCGAGTCTATCTTTCACTGCATTCCATTTTCCTTTTCTTATAAGCTCCGAGCGGTGAGAATTTAAACATCATTGAGAACGAAGCTGACCTACTTGGAGGAAGAAACTCGCTATTCTCCTTCTGTAGCAGCTTTTGGCAATAATATTTCGAAATTTCTTTTTGGGTCTAGCCATTCTCTTTGCTGGAAAAATAGCGCTTACAAAGGTCAGCTGCTGCCTCCCTATTTTTTTTCATTGATTTTCAAGGTGAAGGCACCAAGGGAGGAGAGCTGAAAGGGATTTTAAGCTGAATAGTCACAATCCTCCCTCACTTTTTATTTTGCATCATAGCCAATTTCATTTTCTTCAGTCTATCTATTAGGATAAAGAGAGCATTATGCCCTGGCAATGAACCAGTGAAGCACGGATATGAATATATAATCTTACATATTTTCATTAAAGTATGATCTTTTTTTTTTTTTCGAGGAGTCTGCCACACGGTAAGGAGGTGGACTGGAAAACACCCAAAAAAAGTTTAATATAACTCATCTTGAGGTCATCGATGTGCCTCAGTAAGTACTCATGTAAGTGCAAGCAGACAGACGCTTCTTCAGTTGACGCGAGGCTCTGAGGCCGGTATTGCCAGACGCTTTCAGCTCTCACAACAAACACTTCCAACGGCCACAGATGAGACTAGTCGGGTTTCATGAGTGCTTTTCACATTTCTGGTGCAAAAATTTTGTCAGACGATCACTGGGCTTAACCTGGTAGCAGCGACGGGTCAAATTTGTGTCTCTACCGTGTACCAGAGATGGGCCAAATATTTTCCATGACATAAACCCCTAAAAATAGATGATGCATAAACTGGTCACAAATGCGTTGATACATATTATGGAATGGTTTGTGTGAGTGATGATTTTTTCTCATTTTTCTTGCTTGGAGGGGCCTTAAGAAACATGATCCCCGCAGCTACCGGGTTAAATAATTACCCATGGAAATACTCACAACCTCTACGAAAGCCTTGTCCAGTGCTCCTAAATGCTTAAGAATATGGCTCTGTGTTCCCTAGCCAGTCAATGTGTATGAACTCTGCGGGGCAACACCTTTGTAACGGTTCTTTTTTTGTCTCGACATTGCATTTTCAGAGAACTTCGTCACCCGTCTTTTATTGTTGTTTTGCCGTTTTACTGATTCTTAGTCGCTGTCCCTCCTGGGTTGCCATCTTTCCGCATGCGTAATAAAGTTTAGTTCTTTTTATAGTGTCTGATCACTCTAATTATGCTCTTGTTTTGCTATTCTATGGGTTTGTTGTCATATTCCTTAGTTCCTCTTTTTTTCCACATCTGTAATAAAGTTTGTTTTTTCTTTTTATTTTAGAGCACCTGATCAGCCTTCTCCTGCTCTTCTTGGCCTGTCTTACTAGTTTATCATCATTGCCCAAGGTTGTTGCTTTTGCCACGTTTATGAAGTTTGTTCTTTATCCCACATTTCCAGACGCTTTGGGTTATCACTACGAATGTCTTCCAAGGCGTGAGAGAAGATTAGTCAAGTTTTCATTGGTGTGTTCACCATCCGTTGTGCGGAAGCCTTGCAGCATTTCCACTGGACGCTTAAAATGCCCATGGAATGTTCTACAAATTGTGCGAGAACATTTGCAAAAAAGATAAACCTAAGTGTTGTGAATAAAGACATAAATGTCTATGTCGGCTCTCAGAAACATTGGGGTATTCACTAGTTTTCCTTTCCTGTTTAGGTTAACACAGTTCTTATTTCTCTACTTCCACACTTGTAATAATATATAATTATTTGCTTCTATGTTTTGTATATTAGGTTGTAGTTGAGCTTAGGCAAATATGTCTTCATTCCTCAGGCTATTATCTTGCACAAGGTTCAAGTGATTGAAGTACAGAAGAAAGCTAAAAACAAAAGAAGGGAAGGAAGGAGGAAGAAAAGGGAGTTGAGGTGGATAAAAGGTGTGTGGTGGAAGAAACCGACGAAAGGAGGGAGCAGGACGGGAAGTGTAACAGACGAAGGAAGAGTCAGTCAGACAGTCTTTTTCCAGGGCGAGGGGCGGCAGGTGGCAGCGGCGGCGGGAGGGGAGGGGGCGCGGGTCTTTTACCCGGTAAAGGTCCTGAATGTTATTCAGTTTGCTGATAAGAAGAGCAGCGGCGCGGTAAAGTTTACCGCGCCGCTGCTCTTCTTATCAGCAAACTGAATAACATTCCTCGACCAATATTTCCGAATTTGTTTTTTTCCGAGCCGCTGCACCCACGACGTATGGCGAGGCCCGGCCTCCGCCCCGGCCGCCCGCCTAATGCATGATTTGAATATATTTTTCCCGACTTTTTGAAATCCCGGAAAAAGACACGCCACAAAAAAGCATCGACAAAATATCGCCATGAGCCATTACGCCGGCATAAACATCGCAAATAATTATATAGCATCACATGTAATGGACAATACGTAATTACTCTGAAATTTGTGACAGTGAATTCAATGTTATTATTAAAACCAGTAATGTGATTACTCTCTTCACAACAAAAACAACAAAAATTACTTCTGGAAAAACATAAACAGAAATCACGTGACGCTCATCAACACAATGTTCATTTTCTCCGACCTTCATGATGCCCTTCCGCCACCCACCCACTCCCCCCTCTCCTCCTTCACCCCCACCTCTTGCCCAATTCCCTCCCCTCACCCCTCCTGTCCTCCCTCTCAACAGCCTACTTGCTCAATACAAGTCGCAACAAAACACGTGATGGCGGAGGCGTGCCACATCGTCACCTCGGGGCTGCATCCCTTCCTCAAGCTTTCCACCCACGGCCGGACTGGCTGAGGCTGCACAGCGGCATACCAGTGGGGCGCCAAGTCACTGTTCACCGTCCTTGGCATGCAGCACGTGACGTGAGGCTCGGCGGCGTTGGGTTGAGACGCGACTCATCACGGACCCAACACAGCCGACCATAAAAAATAAGCCGAACTTATTTTGATGAGATAAAGCACGTACAGCCTGATGGTATGTTGTTCGCTTCTCAGGTATAAAGTTACCTAAGCTGGTACAAAGTTACCTAAGTAAAAGATTACTATGCAGCATGTTGTGAGCATATTGATATTGTTGTTGCTGAGCCCTGCGTATGCCTCCTTTACTAAAAGAAGGGTGACTTTTATGACTTAGCAAGTTTGATACATGTTTGTGCTTGGAATACATGATGCATGTCCTCAGACAATTCCATTGAGTGGATAATGCAACAAAAAATATTATCATTATAATAACAATCGACCGTGACAGGATTCGAACCTGCAATCTTCGGATCCGAAGTCCGACGCCTTATCCATTAGGCCACACGGTCTGCGAAAAGAAACAAAGTAGCAATGTATTTTATTGTGAATTTTCATCCATCTATGTGTTTTGTCACATAGACAAGTACCGCTGTAGCTTTGAAACGTTGACGGATAAATCTCACTACCGTTTGTCTTAAAAACGAGGAGTAATGCGAGAACACGAGGACACGTTTCTTATACTACTATTGTGCTGCTGTTCGATACACCAAGAGGCAGACGAGAACAGACCAGAGCAAGCACCTCGGTAACATGAAACTAGTGGTATCGGAAACATTGTCACAAGTAGAAAAAATCAAGACGCACACACAGCCGGCAACATATCAGTCTTATTCTAAAAATATAAAAGTCCATATATGATCGAATCAGTCAAGAGCGAAACAGACAAGGAAGCTGTTCAAAAAGGATACAATGATGTACTTATCACTACCAAAACAAAATGCCACAGGGAATAAACCTGACCACTTGCAAGCAACGCTACCCATCACGACTAGAGGCCTTCACACCTGAGGAGCAACAAGAGTACAGCTCTGTGGGGGGGAGGAATATCCAAGAAAATGTGAAAACCGATTCAAAAGAAGCAAAACTAAGCCAAAGGCGGAAAAATAAGAACGGATCAGACGTGATAAGACGAGAAGAATTAGGTCAGCAGACAGGCTGAAAGAAAAAGGTAAATAACAGAAAGGGAAACTAAAAAAAATAAGATAAGGACACATGGAGGGAGTTCACCACACACACACACACACACACACACACACACACACACACACACGCGCGCGCGCGCGCGCGCACGCTCCTTAGCTCAGTGGTTTAAAGCTCTGCGCTGCCATGCTTCGCGGGCTGGCAGGGGGACGTTCGAGTCCCGCTAAGTGCGGGATTTTTCCGCTGACAAGGAGCGGTTACTGTCCCTCCTTGAGCAAAGGAGCTTGGGTTTGTGGTGTGTGGAGGTCCCAACAGTACCCAAACATCGACTATAATGAGCCTTGCTCGTGACGGAAGAGTACTTGCTAGCGACTGCGAGTCCAACTCGTGATCAGACAGTGGTGAATCACACACACACACACACACACACACACACACACACACACACACACACACATACACACACACAAAGATATTCTAAAAAGTAGAGAAAAATAATGCATCATCATCGTTATCTGTCATCCATCCATCCATCTCACAGCCTCACAAAACAACACGAGTTGGTACCGTTGCTACTCATGTGTTGTTTGTCTGTTGTTTGTGTTGTTTATGTGATGGATTGCGCTGTGTGTTGCACCGTGCTGAGCGGTGTAGTTAGTGATCATCCTTCCAAGAGTATATATCGGAGGAGCGAGCCTCTTTATTTGCGTGTTATCTTCGTTTCCCGTTTCTACTTCATGTTATTGGAGTTTCTCACCTCTCGCCCATTCCCCCTCTCTCCCTCTGCTTTCCTTCCATCTTCTTCCTTCTTCCTCTTCCATCATGTGTGTGTGTGTGTGTGTGTGTGTGTGTGTGTGTGTGTGTGTGTGTGTGTGTGTGTGTGTGTGTGTGTGTAAAGGGGGATGAGTCCTGGATATTTATCTTATTAAGGAAGGAGATAGGAAAAAGATAAAAAAGCAAGAAAAAGAAAAAGACAGGAGAGGAAAGTAAATAAGATGAAGTAGGAAAGAAAACTAAATGAAAGGATATGAAAGGAGAGGAATAGAAAAGAGAAGAAAGGAGAGTTGATATGTGTGTGTGTGTGTGTGTGTGTGTGTGTGTGTGTGTGTGTGTATATATCTTACTGCATGACAACTGGTGTTACTTTTTGCAGATAATGTTTGTGCTTTGTTGTTTTGTTGACGCATGATTGCATTGTGTTGTACATGAACGCCCTAATTTGTTATTATGTACGCCTGTATGTGTATGTAATTTATGTGCATTAATAAATGTCCACGTTTATGTGAACACGGGTGTGGCTCCCTGTGTGTGTGTGTGTGTGTGTGTGTGTGTGTGTGTGTGTGTGTGTGTGTGTGTGTGTGTGTGTGTGTGTGTGTGTGTGCGCTCGTACACTCTTAGTCAAGGGAAAGCAATCGTAAGAACCTAAGAGGAAAACCATCTTACGAGGGTTGATAATTGCTTTTAGGTGTAGGAACGTATTATATGGCACATCATCTAAAACTCCATACATCGCGTAAAATCATCACAATGAATTAATACAACTTACAACTACTATGCATTGAAATATTACATTAAATTACACAAAACACACTCTCTCAAACTCACCCACCTAACCACACACACCTACACTAACAAATAATTAGTGCATGTGGTAGTGGTGGTGGTGGTGGTGAATTTGGTGGTGCTGGTGGTGGATGTGGTGGTGGTGAGTGCAGCCTTCGTGTATTTCAAGATATCAAATACCGCAGAACCTTCGCCGTCCTCCCTTTCGCACTGTTCTAGCGTATCAATGCCGTAGACCCCCTTAAAAACCGTCATCCCTGTAAAACCCCCGCGAGCTGCCTGGGGTGCGGGGGGCAGGCGGTCATGCAGGGAAATTCCGCCTCCGGCCACCAGATGTCTCCGAGCGCTGGCGGTCGTGGCAGTGGCGGTGATGGTGGCTGCCGGGGCCTGCGCGAGGGGGCGGCGCCTTGTTCGTCACTTACACCTGTTTCTCAATGTTTTCAGGAAAGCATGAGCCGTCCTCGGCCTCCTCGACTCCCCCTCTCGGTTAACTCTCCACCTCTGCCGCCCATCAGCCGTCGCCCGCCCTCCGCCGCCCTCCCGCCTCCACCGCCGTCAGCACCGCCCCCAAAGAACTCTCGCCGCCCAGCTCCATGCCTCCACCTTCAGCCTATATGCACTCTGAGCCTGTTTAGCTGCACGTCAAGCCTTTTTGACTAGTAATTCATAATCAACTGAAGGGTTAAAACACACATGGGAGGTAATTACCGACTAAACACTGATAGGAAACGATAATAAGGCCTTGGTTAGTGGGTACTTTTCTTTAAACAGTGGTAAACAGACTCAAAGATTGATTATGTACATGCATAACTCATTCCTTGGACAAAAAAAAAACATAATGGGTGTAATGGTGCAGTATGGTGAGGGTGATGGTGAGTGCCTGGGTGCCCCGGTCCCTGGGTGGTGAAGGTAATAAGAGTATTGTCACACACGTATCCTTCACCTGCCTTCTCACCTGCCACGCCTGCGCCTCGTCCCCCCTCTTAGCGAGACACCCTCACTCCCATTTTTGACACCTTTTCACACGCACCCTCATGTCTCCCCTTCCCCTCCCCCTCCCCCTCCACCCCCTCCTCAGCTCACCTCTCACACACAGCTAACGCGCGCCCACACCCTCCTAAGACACGCCCCGCGATACACGTTCACCTCCCTCCCTCCTTACCGGCACGCCTACCTACCCACCAGTCCTCCTCCCCATACAAATTCCCCTCCTCATCCCCTGCACCTCTCCCTTAACAAACCTATATTATGTAACCCCTCCTTTTTTTGCACGCCCATACCCATACTAATGCACATGCAAACACACACTTTACCCCACCTAACGCACCCTTGGAATCTCTCTACAGAACCACTCATATAACCATTACCCCCTTAAATAAAAAGTCATTACCATACCACCCCTCATTACCTAACCTAACCCACCCTTACAGTCCTCTATTCACCCATCCATCCATACAGTCGAAGCCACTACCTCTTAACAAGCATTTATGGTCATTCAGCCTCACTAATTTACTTTCATATCAAGCCCATGCCCATGAAAACACACTCTTGGGCCGTTAAACCCACCGTCAGTCTCCTCCTCTACTCACCCCCACCCAGTTAACCACCCTTAACAAACATATATGCTCATACAACCTCACTAATTTGCATTCATATCACACCCACGCCCATGAAAACACTCTTAACGCTACTAAACCCACACTCAGTCTCTTCCTCTAGTCACCCACCCAGTCAGCCACCCTTAACAAACATATATGCTCATACAACCTCACTAATTTGCATTCATATCACACCCACGCCCATGAAAACACTCTTAACGCTACTAGACCCACCCTCAGTTTTCTCCTCCACCCATCCGCCCACCCTGCCCGCCTTTATCCACGCCCAGGCCTCCCTCGCTCATGCCCGCTCCAATCTATGTCAGCGCCTCACGTTCTCTCCGGCTCCTCACACGCCCCCTTACCCCTTACGTCCATTCTCCCTCACACACACATGTCGATATGCCCCATGCACACCCTCTCAGCCCCTGCCTCGCTCTCACCCTCCGCCAGCAGCCCCCCGCCCCTGCCCTGCCCTGCCTCCAGCCTCTTTCCCTGCCGTCATCATGCATCCCCCTCACTCCCTTTCACGTCCACGCCCAATACTAGGAGACGCGACCGACATTCATTATTTTTTTTTACATTCTCTCTCTCTCTCTCTCTCTCTCTCTCTCTCTCTCTCTCTCTCTCTCTCTCTCTCTCTCATTTGTCATCAGTTATCAATAGGAGAGAGTCGGCGGAATATTTTAGTACACACAAACTAGGTACAATTTTACTTTGAAAAACGCAGGGGGCCTCGCCGCCGCCGCCGCCGCCGCCGCCGCTCTCCCTCCCCCCGCGTATCCATCACACTTTGAAAAACATGAAAGCAACAATTCAGAGTTCGGCTTTCCCCCCTTTTCCATTAAACGTAAAATAAGAAAAATAATACAGAGAAATATAAAACAAAAGGGGGTGAATGTTAGATAAAATAGGAAACAGTATTTGATGAAAGCAAAAAGAAATGAACCCGGGGACCAGAATGGAAATTTGATAGGAGGTTTTGTACTGTGAAAGAGAAAAGAGGGAAAGAGAGAATAGGAGAGATGGAAAGAGAAAGAGAGAGAACTAGAGAGAGGAGAGGAGAGACCGGGAGAAGGGAGAGAGAGAGAGAGAGAGAGAGAGAGAGAGAGAGAGAGAGAGAGAGAGAGAGAGAGAGAGAGAGAGAGAGAGAGAGAGAGAGAGAGAGAGAGAGAGAGAGAGAGAGAGAGAGAGAGAGAGAATTGGCATAGGGAGGGTGTTCGTTATACCTGTATTGCCTAATTGGTGATCGAGAGGGAAGAGAGTTTAACGAAAGGGGAGAAGGTTAACGAGGGGGGAGGGTAAAGAGGGGAGGAGAAACGTACGAGACAGACAGACAGACACGCAGACAGACACAGATAAACAAACAACAGACATGCATACCGACGGATAGGCAGACAGGCCGGCAGACAGACAGATACAGAGAAAGACAGGCATAAGACACAGCTAAACAATGAATAGACAGACATACGGACGGATACAGACAGACAGGCACAGATATAGATTAAATGATTGATAACAGAGCTACAGAAAACTTATATATAGACAAGCAAGACAGATAACTAGGAAATAATGCTACAGGAACCTATGCTGACTGACAGGCAACCAGACAAACAGAGAGATAGACTGACAAAAAAACGCACTAACTTCATAATTGATGATGATCAGGAGGTAAACAAAGACCAAGAAATAAATGAGGAGAGAGAGAGAGAGAGAGAGAGAGAGAGAGAGAGAGAGAGAGAGAGAGAGAGAGAGAGAGAGAGAGAGAGAGAGAGAGAGAGAGAGAGAGAGAGAGAGAGAGAGAGAGATGGGAGGAGGGTAGTGAAGGAGGTGGAGGGACGGACAGCATGAAAGGAGACGGAGAGGCAGGTAGGCAAGGAGTCAGACACGGAGGAGAGCATGGAGGAGGCAGGGGGGAGGGAGGCTGGCGGGGATGCAGGCAGAAAGGCAGGCGGCAGGAGGAGTGCAATAGATAGGTGTGTAACAACAAGAGGGAGAATCAACCAAAGAATAGGATGTTATAGGTTACAGGTTAAAAGAATGTTATGGCCGCCCTGCCCTGATGGAGGGGAGGAAGGAGGGAGAGGAAGGGAAGGCGGGAGGCTGCACGGAGGGGAGGGAGGGTGAGGGGAGCAGAGGGGCCGGTGCATGCGTATAAATGTAAACAAAACAATAGCGCTCTTCGTTAAGGCGAGGCGAGGCAAGGCGCGGGGGTCGCCTAAAAGAGCGCGGTTATTAGGCCTGCCCGCCGCCTCCTGCTGCCGCCAGGGGGAACACACGCCGGCGAGCATAAAGATATATTACAGGCAAGAGTTTGTTGGGCGCGTCGGGTGTTGGCTCTGGGAGGTAACGATCGCTTTGACTTGTGGTAATGCCTGATGAGTATGGGTGTTATCAATATTGCTTGTACTAATGATGCTGTCCAGGGTGTTGTTATATGTTTTATTATCTATACTATATTCATTATCATTATAATTATTGTTGTTATTATTACCATTATCATTAATACTAGAAACAGCAGCAGCAATAACAGTGGTGGCAGTGTTGTTGTCTTCGTTGTTGTTGGTATTGTTTCGATGTTATTGTTCTTGGTTTACCGAAAATGCTAAAAATTCAGGGGGTAAGTTTTATTATTATTATTATTATTATTATTATTATTATTATTATTATTATTATTATTATTATTATTATTATTATTATTATTATTATTATTATTATTATTATTATTACTACTATTACTATTATTATCATCATCATCGTCATCATCATTATTATTAGTATTGTTGTTGTTGTTGTTATTATTATTATTATTATTATTATTATTATTATTATTATTATTATTATTATCATTATTATTATTATTATCACTAGTATTACTATTATCACGATCATGCTTTTTATTACAATGATTATCACCATAATTATCAGCATTACAATCTACCAATATTTCAGAAAGCCAGGTGAAGATGAAATTAAGGGATCTAACGACTTGTACGGTACTAAATATTTATTCCTTAGAATTTCACATAATCTCCTACTTTCGTCACACTGCTGTTTCCTTCGAGTAAGTGCACGCAAGGGTAGAGGAAATGCCTTTCGTAAGACAGCCTGCTACTCTTTAGAGTCTTCAAATGCTTTATATTCAGATAATCCTCTCAGTTGGATCTAATCTAAATCTTAACCGAAAAAACTAAAATTTATATACAATACTCTCTTTCAGTTATACTACTGTTATAGTCTTAAGTATCTGCTTTTGAGAAACACGGTACTGTATTGCCAGCCAACACAGAGGACCGAAGGCAGTTTGGTGCATGAAGAAAATTATACATTTCTTGGTGATTTAACTTCGCGGGCAATTTAAGAAATTTGTGAGTAAAGGCGGAAAGGCGTTAGTTATGCTTGTTAATCGTCAACAAGCAACTTAGATATAAGAGCAGATGCTACACTTTGATCAAAGCCAAAGGGTTTTCCCAGTAACCCTTAATGTACACCGGAGTACAGAGGATGCCTCTTCGTCTGGGCTTTTTTTTTTTTTTTTTTTTTTACGTGCCAGCCTATGGCGCCGGTAGGCTTTCTTGAGGGGCGTGGATGGTAGTCGGCCCCAACCCGTCATGGCGCAGGCAAGTGTTTTATAGTGGCGCCATCTTTTCTTGGCTCATGCTGCCCCCCGGAGCTCGTTATTGATTCACTTGGACGGTTTGCTCTAGAGTCCGGGTTGATGAGTGGTCTTCAGGACAGCATGTGGGTAGTTTTAGGCCACTCGGCGGTGACTGAAAAATCCCAGGTGGTAGCGGCGGATTTGGACCCACGACGTCCGCACGCAGTGAATGTAAGGCCCGCACGCTAACCACTCAGCCACCGCCTCCCCAATTGTATATGATGTATACGATGTATACGAAGGGATGCTGAGAGAGAGAGAGAGAGAGAGAGAGAGAGAGAGAGAGAGAGAGAGAGAGAGAGAGAGAGAGAGAGAGAGAGAGAGAGAGAGAGAGAGAGAGAGAGAGAGAGAGAGAGAGAGAAAAAAAAAAATCTTGTTAACCCTGTTGTCTATGGTAGCCGCACGTTTTAGCAATGAGGTTTAACAGTGTTTATACTAATAGTAATGACATATTTTACTCTACCACTCATCAGTCAATCAACTTATCATTCACTCAGTCAGTCAATCAGCCCGTCCGTCAAGCAGTAGGCCAATCAGTCTATGATTATAATAACCAATATCATCTGTTGTTGCTGACACATCTCTCGTTCATTACCTATTACGCAAATCAAATTGGTATGATCACGGCCCTGCCTTACTCATTCCACACTACGCCTTTTTTCCTGATCACAGCAATACGAGAAAATTTTACTGCAGAAAATATAGTAAATGGTAAGTGTAATTCATAAAGCTCTCATCTCTTAATTACGGAACGTGTGCCGCATAAAAATAAAAAATAAAATTTAACATATTTATTTTCATTTCATCTGACCTCATTTCCCTCTATTCCCTCGTTTCTGCCCCAGTCAATACCATCCCACAAAACCTAACCTTACGCAACCCATCCAATCCTGTTTCGTCTCGACTCAATCACTGGGGAGGCGGTGGCTTAGCGTGCCAGAGCCGCGTCCATGAGGACGCGGGTTCCCGTCCCGCCTGCCGCCACAAGTTGGGATTTTTCAGTCACCACCGAGTAGCTACCTACATGCTGTCCTGAAGACCACCCATCAACCCTGTGTTGCGACGCGTCTCATCCCTCTCTTTTTATCCATCCCATCCTGATTTGCGAATGCGCGGGCTTTGCTATTTTGTCCATTTCATTCACTGCACTGTCTATAAGTTTACCTTTGATCTTATGCTAGTTTTCAAGAAAAAATGGCCAAATTCGAGGCTGGCATAGACCCTGTAGCTGAGCTACTATTAAATGAAGAGTATCCCATAAACCTGACCTTGAATCAGAAGAGGACTCTTAGGAGACGAAGGACAATCATAAGATCAAAGGTAAGCGTAAAGTAAGCTATTAAAAGACAGTGCAGTGAATGAAATGAACAAAACAGCAAAGCCCGCGCATGCATAAATCAGGATGGGATGGAGTACAACTGAAGGATGAGATGCGTCGTTACACCGGACTCTAGATTCTCTCCATAAAAGAAAGGATCAAATATGAGCTCCGGGGCACAGCTTGAGCCAAGCAAGATGGCGCTGCTATAAAAACTTGCCTACGGCATAACAGACTGGGGCCGAGCATTAGGCCCCACCAAGAAGGCCTACCGGCGCCATAGGTAGAAACGTAAAAATAAAAATAAAAATCCCAGCAAAAAATAAAGATGGAGAGAAAACGTGTTGAGAGCTTGTAGAGCAATTAAAGCATTAAAGATACAAATTCATGACGGCATACTAAAACATGGAATTCAATGAGGAGGAAAATAACCTAACTTCACGGAACAAGATCTAACTAAACCCATGATCCTCTCACTCCTCACCCCACTCCACTGCACTCCATCCCATCCCATCTCATCTTATCCCACCTCCGTTCACCCCACCTCAGCTGAAGAAACCTCAAACCCACCCAGATTACCAAACTTCATTTATCTTTTACAATCAGCTTAGGGAAGTTTTAGTCTGAAGTGAAATAGAGATGGAAGAGAGGGAGAGAGAGGGAGGGAGGCAAAGAGTAATAAAAAGATAGAAAATAGAAAAGAGAGAGGGGGAGATGGAAAGAAAGAAGAGGGGGAAGAGTAGAGGAAAGAGAGGAAAATGGGATACAGACAGCTGAACGAAGAGTAGCAATGGTAAAGAGGAAGGGACGAGGGAAATGAAGAAGGAAAGACGAAACGAAGAGAGAAAATAAAAGTAGAATAGAGACTGGGTGGAAGAGATATTTTAAGAATGCAATAAAAATGGAGAAAGTGAAGAACATAGAACAAATAAATGAAGATGTGTAGGATAAAAAGAAAGTAGTAAAAAAGAAAAATGCTATACGACTGAGTAAGATATACGAATGAGAATGTAGAAATAGGGAAAAAAAGTAAACAGAGAAAGAAGGAAAAGAGAGGGAGGAAAGAAAATTATAAAAAAAATAAGAAGGATGCTAATGATTAAATGAGAAAGGCGAAGAAAGGAAAAGATGCAAGTGGGGAAAACTGAGAATTGAGAAAGAAAGGAAAGGACAAATAGGAAAGATAGACAAAGGAAATGAGAAGAAAACGGGACGACTGATTAATGAAGCTGCAACGAATGGAAAGGTAAACAGGTGAGATGACAGGTCAGATGCAGGGGAGGTAAATGAGATGATTTTGAAGAGACAGGTGAGATGCTTAGAGGAAGAGGAGGTGATTTTTAAGAGAAAGAGGAGATGTAGAAAAGGAAGAAGAGATGATTTTTAAGTGACAGGTGAGATGCAGAAGAGGTAGATGAGATGAATTTTAAGAGACAGATGAGACACTTAGAGGAAGAGGAAGTGATTTTTAAGACAGGTGAGATGTTTAAAGGAAGAGGTGATGATTTTTAAGTGACAGGTGAGATGCAAAGGAGGAAGAAGTGATGATTTTTAAGAGACACATGAGCTTCAGAAGAGATAATTTTTAAGAGACAGATGCGATGATTTTTTTAAGTGATGGAAAAGGGAGAAAAAAAGCATAACAAAATAGACGTTACAAAAACAACAAAGTAAACACCAAAGTAAATTTATAAGAAAGAGGAGAAGAGGTAAAAAACAGATGATAATGAGAGTACGAAAGAAATATGAAAATAACCCAAATTTAATAAGAAAAACGGTAATAGTGACAAACATTACAATTTCAAGAGAGAGCAAACAAGGACGAGTGTAAAGAAAATCGTATTAAAAAGGGAGTAACGAAGAAATCTTAATGATAAACTATAAAATATTAGAAAAAGCAAAAGAAATATAAATAAACAAAAGACATCAAAATAATATACTGCAAAGACGGTAATACTAATAATAAATAAGAAGAAGAGAAAACGAAGAGGAGGAGAATGATTAAGAAGTTATAAAAATGAAGGATGATGATAATAAGGAAAGACGAAGAAGAGAGGAAGAGAAAAAGAGGAAGATAAACTAATAGAGAAAAAACGAGTAGATGATGATTAGATAATAACGAACAGACAATAAACAGAAAAATATGACGTCTGAAGAAGAGCGAATAAAGAAAAAATAAGAAGTGAGGAAGGAAGAAAGGAAGAAAACTTATAATGAAGTCACGAAAGAAAAAGTAGATTAAGAGATAAAAGGTAATAGGGATGAGGATCAATAAGGATAAAGATGATGAGAAACAAGCACAATAATAACACACACACACACGCACGCACATACACACAAAGAAAGATAAAGACACACAGAAATACACACAGATAGATAGATAGATATAGATAGATAAATAGATAGATAGATAGACAGATAGATTGACACAGATAAACAGATAGATAAATATAGATAGATAGAAAGATATACTGACAGATAAATACATACACACACAGATAGATAGATAGATAGATAGATTTATAGGTTCACGGATAGATAAACAGATGGATAAATATAGATAGATAGAAAGATATACATGAACAAAGATCGAAAGACAAGTCAGAACTACACACACACACACACACACACACACACACACACACACACACACACGCACCAGACAGATCTCCAACATTACTTACTTTCCTCATTGCATCAATCGAGCAGTGACGTGCAAATTTGCCTTCATTTAGCCCCTGATGATGCACGGCGCCCTACATCTTCCCCTCCAAGGGTTATGAATGACATTACTGCTGCCTTCACCTGCCGCCCTCCACCTGCCTTCACTCGCCGCCCTCACCTCTTATCCAGACGCGACCTTCCCTTTCACCTCCCACACCCCACACCACCCGCTATTTCCTAACACACCACATCTTTTATTCACCCCACCCTCCTCACACCCCAAACCCCTTGCCGTCACCTGATGCCTCACACCTCTTATCCACACCTTTTTTTTAATCAAGGGCATAAGAAGAAGAGGAAGTGGGTTAGTAGTGGAGGTACAGGTGATCTAGTTATTGTTTATCGCGTACCTTACTTGTATACTCCCGGCGTGCTAGGGGAGTGAGTGTTTGATTTGTCCCAGCTCCGACACATCCCACACCACCTGCCGTCACCTAACGCAACACATCTCTTACCTACATCTCTCAACCACACCACCTCTCCCACGCTACCCGACTCATCTCACTCCACCTGCTTTTCACCTTATGGGAAGTATGATATTGCTGTAAAGCTGTTTCCAGATGATGTTAACAAAATTATTGATGATATTAAAGTTTGAATGGTTAATCTTGATAAATCCCAGTCTTAAAGATTTATAAGACTAAGAAGGATACGCTGAAAGTAATAGGAAAACACTGTGAACTTAAAAGCATTGCACGCTGAATGTAAAGTCGAGAGGTAAGGAATTCATTGTTAATTGCTGATGTGACTGCATAATGCAAAAAATATTTTTCAAGGGGCTCATTCAAAAGTTCATATAACTCCGTAACAACAAGAATCATCTATCTAAACTCATTTATCAAAACCAAATATAACTCAGGAAGCGAAGTAGAAAACAATTCGACCTCTGTTTCAAAAGCGCATCCACTCTAAACGAGATATATCGTAGCCAGTAGCGAAGAAAAAAAAACGCCCGCTGCAAGTCAAATCCACACACAACTAGATATAAGCCAGCGAGCCAAGAAGATAAAAGAAATCCTGCATCTCTTCAAAGTCACATCCAATCAGAACCAAATATAGGCCGGAGAGCAGGGACGAAGAAAACGGACAGCTGACTTCAGTTTTAAGTCCTAGCCACTCAAAACCAGATATGCTTCCGGAATCGAGGCAGAACGACAGCTGTTAGGAAACCTGTATGAAATGAATACATCAAAACTGACACAAGCACTACGCATGAACTTATAAGTAAAAGAAAAAAAAAAAAGAAACGACAATCATTAACGCTTTAAAAAAAATAACATATTGAAGACGCTATTATTACTATTATTGTTATTATTATCATTATTATTATTGTTGTTGTTGTTGCTGTTGTTGTTGCTGTT
Organism: Eriocheir sinensis; assembly: GCF_024679095.1. NCBI lineage: Eukaryota > Metazoa > Arthropoda > Malacostraca > Decapoda > Varunidae > Eriocheir > Eriocheir sinensis. Next base: position 14,482,439 of record NC_066523.1, on the reverse strand, counting down.
GTTGTTGTTGTTGTTGTTGTTGTTGTGGTGGTGGTAGTAGTAGTAGTAGTAGTAGTAGTAGTAGTACTATAATAGTTGTAGAAATTGGGGGTTCTTATATTTTTCACTATTAATATTACTCCTGTTACTATTAATGCAAATATTATAATGCCTTCTTTTATATAGTTCTTATCCAAAGTTCTTAAATATACCCAATTTTTTACCACAGCGAGACAGAGATACGCTGGAAACCCGATTATATTAGGTAACAGATAATGAAATACTCCGCTATTTTCTCTACCACTTAAAGGAGAGGATATATATATATATATATATATATATATATATATATATATATATATATATATATATATATATATATATATATATATATATATATAAATAGATAGATTAATAGATAAATAAATTGATAGGCTGAAAGATATAGGGTGGCAGGTAAGAAAGAAGGAAGAAAGGAGGAAAGGAAGAAGATTGGAAGGAATGGACTTGAAAGAAAGGCAAAAGGTTGAAAAGGAGAGTAAAGGTGAGTAAAGGGTGAGTGAGTTAGGATTCAATGAAGGGGCGTGAGCGTGCGAGTGAGTGAGTGAGTGAGCGAGCGAGCGAAGGAGGGTGAGAGTGAAGTGAAATGCGTGTGTGAGTGAGTGAGGGAGAGTAGATTATTAAATGAGAGCTTGATGGCCTGACTGACTCTTTGACTGACTAACTGCCTGAAGGAAGGACTGATTAAATGACTGACTGGCTGACTGACTGACCGATTAACTGACTGACTGACCAACGGATTGCCTGTTTGGAAATGACAAGGGACTAACTGAAAAAATGCTGATGAGAAAATAAAAAATAGGAAAGAGAATATAAACGAGGTGATGAATGATTCCCTAACTGAACGTCAATGTAAGTCACGTAGAGGGAAAAAAGGACTGGAAAAAGTATAAAAGAAGGAAATCGATGGGAAGGATACAAAGAAAGGCGACACTTTATAACAACTAAGGAAAACAATGAGGGGATGAGGAAGAGGAAGGAGAGGAGGAGGAAGAGGAAGGAGGGGAGGAGGGAGAGGAAGAGAGGGGGAGGAGTTTGATGAAGAGGAGGAGAAAGAGGAGGACGAGGACGAGAACAAGGATCCGGAAGAATTATTGCTGGAAATATTACAATAGAAGAAGCATTAAGACAACCACCATTACCACCATTACCACCTCTTCGACTATCACCACCACCACCATCACCACCACCATCATCATCATCACCCCAACCAACCAATCATCCATCACCATCACAACCTTCAATCATTGCAATCACCATCATCGCCACCACCACCACCCTAATCATCAATCATTATCCCCGCCGCCAGCACCACCACCACCACCACCGCTTACACCAACCATAACAATTGGCGAATGAGAATAAATAAACAAGTCACTGAAAGAAGCGTGGGTAATAAAGGGACGAGGAACTGATACCATAAACATGATTAATCTGAGTCTTTTTAACACGAGGATTACCGCATAACACAGGACAGAGAGGAGGAGGAGGAGGAGGAGGAGGAGGAGGAGGGGGAGGAAAGGGAGGAAGAGGAGGAGGAAAAGCTTGATGAAGAGGAGGAGGAAGATGAGGATGAGGGCGAGAATAATGACGCGGAAGAAGAAATAGCAGTCGTGGTCGTCATCGTGGTAGTAGTAACATAATCGTAGTCGTAGAAGTAGTAGTAGTAGTAGTAGTAGTAGTAGTAAAACTTAAAAGAAAAAAGGACAAGAATAACTAACAAAAAAAAAAACATAACAGAGAAAGGAAGAAGACCAAGATAAACAAGAGTCAGAATAAAAATAGGTAGAGTAAAAGGAATAAGACTACTACTACTACTACTACTACTACTACTACTACTACTACTACCACTACACTAAATAGGACACTCAGAACAGGTACCAGTAAGCACATCGGCCTATACCGAAGCTCCACCTGTTTAATACAAGACCAACCTGATTACTTTTCAAAACTTTCCCTGCATATATGAGAAAAAAATGAAAAAAGTAACCAAAGAAACGGTGTAATGCGTAAGAGGGAATGTAAAAAAATAGATAGATAAGCGATGATTCTGAGAAAATATAATAAAGACAGAGCAAATAAAAGGATAATAACAGCAAGAAATAACAGTAAACACGTGTGAGCATTGAAAAAAATACAGCAAGGAGGGAAGGAGGCACAACGAAAGGAAGGAAGAAGGAAGGAAGGAAGGAGATGAGGGGATGAGCGGACATGAGAAGTTAAGAAAGAGGAAAAGGAGACTGAGATGAATGCTGAGGAAGAGGGGGAGTTAAGGAGAAGCTGGAGGTGGGAAAAACGTCTGAGTTGTTGTTAAGGATGTAGGTGAGAACTCTTGCCCTCTCTCCCTACGCACACACTTCCCCTCACTTCCTCACTCGTTCTCACTACACAAACACCTGCCTCCTCATCACCCCCCAGTCCGGCTTCCCTTTTTAATACCTACACTACATAAGAGACACGATAATATTCAGGTTGTACTGGTTGTCTCTCTTCTCCTTCAGATCTCTTTAATCGACTTACTTCTCAGGGTAAGTAGAGACAACAAAGTGAAGGAAAGTACAAAACAAGTAATAATCCCATCTCCTCCTCTTTCCGACTTCGCTTTTTCACACCAACACTAAATAGAACATAGTAATAGGGTTCCAATAGTTTTCTCTCTTCTCCTTCAACTGAACTCAATACTCGATTTCTCAGGGTAAATAAAGAATGATAAATAAAAAAAATGGAATCAAAGGTTACATTTTTTTTCTTTAGTTAGCCCTTTTAGACCTTCATTTTGTGCCTGCGACCCTTTTACCCCTTTCAGACCTTATTTGTGTGTGCGTATACCCCATCCTCCCACCCTCCCTTCCTCCCTTCCTCCCCTCCCCTCATCTTTCTCCTCCTTTTTCAAATACAAATGTCCCCGCTTTCCTCCTCACACAAACTCCCCCTCCCTCCCCTCACCCCTTCTCCCCTCACAAACACAGAAAAGACCTTCACTCACCCCCATACATCTCATCTCCCTTCACCCTTCACCAACCCACACGCACGAACCCTCACCTACGCACCCCTCTCCCTCCTTTACGTAAATTCCCTACTTCTCCCCTTCCCCCAGTCATTTCATCTCATCTCTCCCTTAACACACACACACACACACACACACACACACACACACACACACACACCATATCCCTCCCTCTCTGTCTCCCCCTTACACTACATCTTTCTCCTCCCTCACGCACATTTCATTTGATCTCCCCTCACATACTCACACATACACATACACATACCTTCAAACTCACCTATGCATACTCCCCCCCAATGATTCTTCCTCTTCCCCCTCCCCCACTTCTCCTCCTCTTCCAGCACCTCCCCCCAACATACAGGTGACCGAACCCCTTCTCACACAGGCAAGTATTCCCCTCAGTGCCGGCTTTCTTACCCTCACCTGACCTTTTTAAGCTTTCCCGTCACCTCATCACAATCTTACGCGACACGTGTGAGAACAGACTTCCAAGACACATGCCTTCTTCCTCTCTTTCCTTCATTCCCTCTCGCGTCTCTGTTTCTCCGTCTCCCTTCCTTCCCTACGGACACGAAAAGGGGGAGGAGAAAGAAAAAAGAAGCAAGGGGAGAAGAAAAATATCAGAGGATTCAGCAAAATGCGAAACGAAAGATAAAAATGAGAGCATGGGGGAAAAAGGAAGATTCTGAAAGAGTTAAGTGAAAAGAGTTTTATTTAGTGGGGGGGGTTGTATGCTTACCTCGACACAGGGAAGGGAAAGAATATGCACCCACAGAAAAATCGGGGTAGAAATAATAGCGCTGAAGAAAATGAAAAAAAGAAAGACAGAAGGGAGAAAATGATAGAAAGAAATATATTACAATAAGATTTTTAAAGAGTTAGTTGACGATAAAGAAAAAAAAGACAGAAATAGATTACAAAGATTTTTTAGAGTTGAGAAAAATGAAGTACAGTGTAAAATTGTGTTTTGTTTATCTCGCGTTGATGTCCAGCTACTTAAAAATCCTAAAATCATCATCATCAACTCTCTCTCTCTCTCTCTCTCTCTCTCTCTCTCTCTCTCGGCCGTACAGTCGTGTCAGTCGCACATAAAACAGCTTTTTAACTTAGCCTTCAATGTCTCACTTTTGCCCACGCCGCCGCGGCCTCCTCAATGTAGTTGCAATGTGGCTTTTGGTCTCCGCCTTTTCATTTTTTCTTTGCCACACGGAATTTTTGCTTTCTTTTGTATATGCTCCTACCAGCTATCTATCTGCCATTCATACCCCAGGCCACCTTCCCCCCATCAATCTCTCTCTCTCTCTCTCTCTCTCTCTCTCTCTCTCATCGCCCTACCTCCGCCAGTCTCTTCCTCTCTCCCTCCACTGATCTCTTTCTGGCAACCTCCCTTTCCTCTCTCTGTACCCTTCCCCTCCCTCCCTCCCCCTCCTAACCCCTTCCTCTGCGCCTCCTCCGCCCCACCAACTCCCCTTCAATGCCTCTCCATCAGTGCCACTCGATCGGGACTCCCTCTCCGTCACCCCACCAATAATCCTCACTCCAATTGACTTTTACAGGAGCACACGTGGGATTCACTCTGAATTTTGCCATCTCTACGCACCCCCTTTCCTACGCCCCTGTTATAGCCAAGTTACACACGCCCGCCCCTACCCTACCTTCCCCTCCCTTACCCTACCTGCCTATCCGCCTGCCTGCCTGCCTGCCTGCCCAGTGTCGCTCTCCTCTGCCTCCTACTACTGCTCCTGCTCCTACTACTGCTGCTTCTGCTGTTCCTGCCACGTCCACCCTCCCCTTTGCTCTCCATGACAGCCAAAGGATATGATGCACACACGCAAAAACTGGCTTCCTACCTATCTATCAATCCAATATTCAATCTATCGAGTCGTTAAGGAGCCTGTTCTCTCCCCTCTTCCATCTATCCATTTGCCATCAACGCGTCCATCCAACACGGCCACCAACTCACGCATGCTATTCAAGAAGCTATCCACCCATCAGTCAGCCATCCCATCTAGCCGTCAACATATTCTTCAACCTAGCCATCAACTTTCATTCAGTCATCATAGTCATCTTGTTCCTCCATCCATCCATCCATCCATCCATCTTTCCTACACATCCATCCATCCATCTTTCCTACACATCCATCCAGCCATCCGTCCTTCCGTCCTTCCTTCCCTCCCAGCCATTGTCACCTCAGCCAACCGGGAATGCAGAGAAAAAACCTGGACATGTACAACTAATTCAATTTATCCTTTATCGAACTAGTCCCTCCATCGCGATCTGCCTTGCCAAATAAATTCATAACACCAACTTTTCTCACTCGGATTAGTACTGCATGACTGATTGTTTTTATTTCACTTTTTTACCTCGAGTTAGTTAGTACAAACGAGACGTGCTTAGTGGCTTGTTTTGTGTGGGAGGCGAGGCGTGCGAGGACTGACTGGCGTGAGAAATGGCTGTGGGGAAGGAGGGGGATTATTTACGTCCATCAGAGTAATGAGTCATGATGAGGCTCGTTTATGCATGAATACAGGGTGGGTGTCGGCGTTTCGAAGCTTCATATGATCCAAGGCAGCGAGGCAATGAATCACCACCTTGGTTGCGGGACACTCCACACGTTTGATGGGTCACGTAATGAGTCATGATGAGCCTCTTTATGCATGAGTGCGAGGTGGGTGTGAGCGCTTTGAAGGTTCACACGGTCCGGCAGTGAAGCAATGAATCACTTAAGCTACAGGACTCTTTCTCTCTCTCTCCTCGCCCCTCGCCAGGTCACGTCAGCGCCTCCTACCATGGTGTCTGAGGGCGGCGCTGTCTGCCTCCCTCCCCTCGTCAGGACATCGTTGCCGCTTTTCTCAACGAGTGTCTCTCTCTCACTCGCACTCTCTCACTCGCTCCCTCCCCTGCTCCTTTATCACATCAACCGTTACTTTTGTCGCCGCCACGCCTATCTCCTCGCTCATCACATTTCCCCTCTGTCCGTGCAGACCTAAAAACACGCGTTTTCGTTCCGGCTTCATCAACCCTTCAGCCGCGCAGCATTCAGCCCCTCCAGATACCCGCCGTCGCCACCACCGCCGCCACCACCACCTCCTCCGCCACCACTACCAACACCACTACCTTTACCACCAATGACCACCACCACCACCACTTACCACTGACCGCCATTACCACCACTACCACTCTTCACTATCACCACCCTACCACTAACCACTACTACTATTAACCACCACCACCATCACCACCACCACCACCACCACCACCCCTACTATCACCACCAAGATCTCCATTACCACCACTACCATTACCCTCACCAGTACCACCATTATCATAATCTCAACCACAACGACCTCCTGCACCACAATTTTCACTACCACCGCCACTATCTCTTTCAATTCCTCCACCATCACCACAATCACCATCTCTCTCTCTCTCTCTCTCTCTCTCTCTCTCTCTCTCTCATCTTTCCCCCGACCCGCGACGCTCCCCGTTCTGCTCACCCAACAAGTTACCTACAAAAGACTCAAGAGGCCGCAGCACAAAGGGGGAAATATGACACCAAAATGACAGCATCAATAGAAATAACATCAATGCTGGCAGACACACGGCCTCCCTCCTCCCTTACTTCCTTCCCTTGCATAATTGATACATTTATTAAACACTTTACCCGAAACTCGTGATACAACACAAATACACTGGAAGAAATACGACAGGAAAGTGACAGCTGCGACAAATGTTCTGACAATGACTGTCGGCCACCTTGCAATCTTTGTGTCGCCTTATTTCCTCGCGTCATATGATTTTCTTTTCTGTATGAATTAACGTTTCGCAAGAATGTGATGTCACCTTTGCCACTGAATACTTACATGCACATAGTGATAAGAATTAAATATAACAGAACATTTGCAGTCAGAAAGCAAATAATCCCAGAGTTGCGGTGCACTCGCAAATAAAATTAGCAAATGTAAACGAATTTAACAGTAAAATAAAAGCAACAACAAAAGTGCTGAATATCTAGCTCACCGCATTCTCTTTTCGATCATTTTCTTGATAAAGGAACACTTTAAAAGTATATGAAGTTTGAAAGTACTCTACACAAGACTTGGGGTCTAGGGTACACTCCGAGAGAAAATAATTACAACAGACCTTCGGGCATAAATAAGAAAACAGACACAGCCTCCCTCCCGCCTTTCTTTTTTTCGTTCCCGCACAAGAAAAATATGATCCAAATCACACATAAAAAATGAATATGACGAGATGAAGAGCGTAACAAATAATTATGAGCAAAAAAAAAAGCCAATGTAATTTATGCGAAAAGGCCCTCCCTCCCTCCCCCCTTCACCTCTTACTTCGCATTACTTCCTCACAACACTACGGATCTAAAACAAACAGACGAAGAAACACATCGGGAAAGAGACAGAGCTAGAGTAACAGAAAAAAAGTGTTGTCAATGCCGACGGAGCCGCTGCCCGTCCCTGGCGTCGCCTTGCGGATCAGCGACATCAAAGCACCACCTGGAGGCAGCCTCGGCGCGGCGGCCACCACCAGCGACACCTGGACGTGGCCTGCACAAACAACACGTGCCAGCGTCCCGCGCAGGGGAGGCGGCCAGGGAAAACAGGCACAGTACTATGAAACGGGGGACATTTCTATTCAAGCTTTTGAGTAATCATAAAAAAGGGGGAAAGGTAGAATCGTGATGAGGACAACAAATATTTAAGGTACAAAAACAGGCACAGTGCTATGAAAAGGGGGCGGTTCTATTATAGCTGTTGCGTAACTATAAAAAAAAAGTATAATCGTGATGAATAAGGAAACAAATAAGGTACGAACTTTTCCCTGTGCTCTTAATACTTAACAATAGATGCGATACACAATGCATATTAAAGTTAAAATACTACGAAAAGGCGGACGGTTCTATTCTAGCTGCGGAATGATTATAAAAAAAGGAACAATCGAGATGAGGAAAGAAGCAAATAAGTAAGGTACAAACTTTAGCCTGGGATTTTAACTTCAAAACAAATACGATACACATTGCGGTTTGAAGTTATGGGATGGAAAATAAGAACAATAGGTATAATTCTGTGAAAAGGGGAATACGAGTTGCCCTCTGGACGTTCATAATTTCAAAATAAGGTAAAGTATGTGCAGATAACGTAAAAAGAGGGAGGAAATATATATGGTGAAATATAATAACAAGGAGCATGGTACCCCTTAACAGGTGCAGTATAATGTTTCAAGTTACCACGGAGATGAAGGGGAAAAACGAACAATGAAAAATGTGTTGCTGTACCATGAATTTACATAACGACAGGTATTAAAAGCAATTACCTCTCAGCGGTATCAGTTACATCACCAGTACCACCACTACCACTGAACACTACCACCACCATACTCACCACACTCTCCACCACCACGACCTCCTGAGGAGGTCGTGGTGATGAGCAATAAAAATAAAGTGGGCCTTTCTAAGCTCTTGTCTGCGATGTTCGTCTTCCTGGGGTGTTTAATAAAGCAAGTATTGCTAAATACATGAGCCCGGCGCCTTTGGTTATCCCAGTCAGCGCCAAATTAACGCGTCAAATACCAAAAGCAAGAAAGCCACAGGCGAACACCACCTAAAGCAAAACAACCCCCCTATTCTGTCCAAATAACTTATGCAAGAGTTAACCAGCATTTCACATTCTTTCATCCCTTTTGCTAATAAACTCTGCAAGAGCCTTTCTTCGTCTGAAGAAGGCTTTTTTTCTCTTTTTGTTCTGTTAGTATCAAAGTTGCTTCCGTTATTGTATGAAAAAACAGCCAAAATACAGCCAAACAGCATAACACAGGAAGCGCAGCGTCTCTGGTTGTCAGTCCGCGTTAAACAATCAACAAAAGGAAACACGAAATATTTATTTCAGTGCGCTCCAAACAAACACCGCAAACAGCAAACATTAATTATGTATTACTTTCAGTGTGTGCCAAACACAAAAATACAGTAAACACAGAATGTATAGTTCCGTTAGTTCTCGCCAAACAAAGGAGAGGAAACAGAAAACACACTCTTTGCTTATTTCAGGACGCGTCAAACAAACACACCAGACAGCCAACTCAGCGTCTCTGGTCGTGTTAATTATCAAACGCTTTCCTCCGGCGCGTCACAATTTGCATTTTCAAAGGGAATAATCCGCATTATGGATATCTGTCCTTTCTAACTCTGCCAAGTAAAATTATACTCTTAATCATTCAATTTGCCTCCGCGGAATAAAGGCGCAGTAATCGCGTTCAAAGCCCAGCTCGAGCCGATTCCACATTATCAATTCACGCCCTTGTCAGGCTGGGTCTCAGGGCGCTGCTGCCGGCGGGTGCGACGGCGATGGTGGTGGTTGAGGTCACGTGATGCAAACACAGCCCAGAGCCAATCAACAAAAATTGTAGCGAGAACACTTACATAATTTCGCGCTCTTATTCCCAACCACCAAGCTACACCAGTTGCAGACAGACAGACAGACATAGAGCAGACAAGACAGAAAAGCAGACAAACAAACAACCACACAAACAAACACACAGAGAAACAAGAGGATCGCATTCGCATCGGCCGCTACGAAAACAACGATTCTTCTTTTTTTGTGTTCCTTATCGCCGACTTTACAAACTACAGGACAAAGCCGGATGGGAAGCTTTCAATCGACTTTTTTCTTCCATCATTATCTCTTTTCCTATCTCCATTGGGGTGGATTAGGCTAAGAGACACTTGCTACAAGCGGATGGAGCCCCGACGCAGGCCTAATGCACCTCTGCCAGGTATCTGCTTTCGTCCTCCACACCCCCACACCCCCTCTTCAACACCCCTGTCCTCCGCCCTTCAACACTACTTACCTCCCACCCCACCCCCACTGAACATCAACCCTCCGCCGCCTCCCCCTCTCAGGCTGCCTCGGGGAAAGATTGCTACACGAGGGCAACAGTTTCCTCGCACTCCCGAGGCACCAGATTAAAAAACGATGATAGCGATGCAATAAACAATACAGTAAAAACATAGATAAAAATAAAAATATAAAACCATCTGATTAATTTAACAAATGCATTCCTGGAAGTCTCTCCTCCAGTCACAATATTTCTCCCTTATCTTTTATTCCCTATTCGGGTTTTTTTTTTTCGAATCTGAGTACTGACACTGAGAAGTAATATCAATTAACCCTTTTCAAAATCAAATCATTCTCGTGAATCATAATTTCACAAAAACTTATCATATTTAGACAAGTTCTAATAACTCAGTGTTAATGAGAAAGATGGGAGAGGAAAATAAACTTCAGGTTTCGTAACGATACAGTAACAAAATCATTATACACCTAACACACAAAATCAAAAATTATTTTCACAAAACTTTCAACTACAAAAGGAGATCTGTAAAACATTGGTAAGACGCTTAAGAAAAGCCTGGGTGGAGGAAGGTCAAGCAGTAGTGTTTCAAGATTATCTGTTAGGGAGAGTGACATATCGGCAGTATGAAAGGCACAGAAAATCCGCAAAGGAACATTCTAAAAGTACCCTAACACCTAAAAAAAATACAAAATATTAGGCACCAAAAAAAGACCCCAAACACCATACTATCAACATTATATATGCTGCCTCGATTAGTTCCTTAAAAGGGATCATAAAGATATGAAACAATAGGCAAAATCTACGATGATCTCGGAGTCAATGCGAGGATAAAAAATTCTACGGAATCCAGAACTCATGTTTCACTTACTCCAACGCTCCTGTGCTGGACTGACTTAAGTGTTGATGATGACTCTTTATTTAATGTGAGGACAGGCGGTGATGGTGATGATTATGATGGTGATGATGACAATGGTGTGATAATGATGATGATTATAGCAAAGATGAAAAGTACCGTTATAACTAAACACTTGTATCGAATACATCTCTCTCTCTCTCTCTCTCTCTCTCTCTCTCTCTCTCTCTCTCTCTCTCTCAGTACAACGCGTGTTCCACAGATTCCATTAAACCTCGTGAGCAGCTTACTCTCCCTCCCTTCTCCACTGCCGTCCTCTCCTCCTCCTCCTCCCCAGCTCACATCTCGCGTCTCTAAGTAAGTGAGCCTCGGCAGCCTCCCATAGAAAGCTGCCTCATCCCTCATCCCTCTCAGATTCTTTTTCTCGCCTGATAAATGTTGCACGTTCAGCCTTAACTCTTGATTTTTTCCCTGCCACCAAATCTACGTCTCTTTTTTAAACTGTGTGTGTGTGTGTGTGTGTGTGTGTGTGTGTGTGTGTGTGTGTGTGTGTGTGTGTGTGTGTGTGTGTGTGTGTGTGTGTGTGTGTGTGTGTGTGTGTGTGTGTGTGTGTGTGTGTGTGTGTGTGTGTGTGTGTGTGTGTGATCTTAAATATGCACGTCTATGATATCTTTCTACCTTCCTATCTACCTATCTACCTATCCACCTACCTGCGTGCGTGCCTCTCGGTCTTCCCAATCCTCCCTCATGTCTAGGGGGCGGGAAAAACTCAAAATTCTCACTCCATAGTGGTTTTTAAATATGTAACGAAGCCTTTAGGTTATCTCCTTTTTTGTGTTGTGTGTGTGTGTGTGTGTGTGTGTGTGTGTGTGTGTGTGTGTGTGTGTGTGTGTGTAAGCGGAGACGGAGCTTGGGAAAAAATGAGAAAAGGTAGGAATGATAGGGAAGATGACGAATAGGAAGATAAGTAATAGGAGCGATAAAGTAAAGGATAAAATAAAAAGACGAAAAACCTAAAGGAAACAAAAGATAAGAGGAACATCAGGGACGAAAAGATGACGAAAGAAAGGAGGGAATGAAATAACAAAACACAGCGAAACAGAACATAAGGAGAAAAATTAGCAAAATGAAACGTGGAAAAAAAACCACGTCGAAAGAAAACATAGACGAAGCAGAAAAAACAAACAAAAGTAGTTGAAATTGATAAATGAGAGACCAACCACAATGAAACCGCGTGTGAAGAGAACGATAACAAATGAGAACGTGTAATGAAAAGGATTGGCTCACATGATAATCGCTCCATCAGAAAAAAAAATATATCGCCATTGAAAAACAGGGGTGAATGAGTACATGACGTAGTGGTATGTAGGGAAAGTTACAGACCGACGTGGAGCAAATGTAAAGCAGAATAAGGACGAAGAGGAACGGACGAACGAACGAGACAAAGTTTCCATCGACTTGAAATGAATCCGAATTATTTGTTTGAAGACCACCATCCTAATTTATTGCCTCTCTCTCTCTCTCTCTCTCTCTCTCTCTCTCTCTCTCTCTCTCTCTCTCTCTCTCAAGTGGACGTGCCTCGCTTCTATCTCATGTTTCTCGCCCTTTTTTTGAGGTGAGGATGGAAGCAATTACGTATCTCTTGCCCCACTTTGCTCTAATTTTCTCTCTCTCTCTCTCTCTCTCTCTCTCTCTCTCTCTCTCTCTCTCTCTCTCTCTCTCTCTCTCTCTCTCTCTCTCTCTCTCTCTCTCTCTCTCTCGCTTCATTTATCCTTCATCATTTCTCCTTCCCTCACACAATTATCCACTCCCTGTACCTCTGCTTCTCTCTGTCCACCTCATCTCTGACTTCTCTCCCTCCTTCGCCGCTCTCACGGCTTCCCTCTTCTTCCCACGGCTTATCTATCCCTCCAAGCGTTAATAGAGTTCTTCCACGTAATAATGATCCCTTCTACCTGTTACTCGCCTTTTCTCATTCTGTTTCTACACCTTCCCTTGGTATTATTGCACAATCTTTTCCCTATCAATATCTCCCTCCTCTCATGCTCTTTTTCTCCTCCTCCATATTTCCTTTCATCACTCTTCCCCCGTTTCATATCATCCCTCATCCTATTTCTCATACCCGATTTTCTTCATTTTTTTTCTACACCTTTCTATGCTATTATTTACCATACTAGTCCCTAACACTATCTTTCCTCCCATTCTCTTTTTCTCTTCCATATTTCCCTCTCCTCATCCCTCTTCCCCTATTCCATACCATTCCTCATCCTATCCATTTCTCTCACCCTCCCTCCAGTCTTCCCTTATACGTCCCCCCTCCTCCACCTGTTCCCTCCCATCCCCCCACTCCCTACCTCTCTCCCTCACTATTGCAGCAACACAACGCTGTTTCCCCATCGCTTTCCCCTCCTCTCCCCTCACACGGGCACTTCTGCAACACTATGTATGAGGGAAAAACGTTGATCTCGCTATACTGAGGGAATGTTACGCGTTCGCCCCACATCAAATACGATAAATTCACTATAGAAAACTGCATTAACCACTATGCTTTTTTTTTTCAATATCTTTACGGTTCAATTTTTTTTCGATATTTTAAAGACAGCAGTGAAAAAGTACGTAACGTGTAAAAGAGAGAGAGTTCATTTAAAACGCGGTGGAAGAAAAAATTGTACTTTTCTATTTCCCAACTCTCTCTCTCTCTCTCTCTCTCTCTCTCTCTCTCTCTCGCTTGCTTGCTTGCTCTCTCTTGCTCGCTCGCTCGCTCTCTCGCTCTCTCGCTTTCTTAGGGTTCGTTCACACTACAAGCAGAGCAGGGCAGAGCAGAGCGGAGCGGAGCGAAGCGGCGCGGTTAGGTGTTCACATATAAGCAGAGCAGGGCGGCCTGCACAAGGATCATTCGCAGGCAACAGCCCGATAAACTCCTCAGCTTTTATCTTGAATGATGATGAAAAATGTAACGATTTACAAAGGAACATGAAATTTCGTTGTTAAAGCCAAGTCCCATTGCTGTGTGGGTCACTGATGATTGGGTATTGGATCAGAATATCACCAAATTAGCTTTTCTAAACATACGGCTATTATATATCATTAAATTGTACCTCAACTATGCACAATCTGGTCAGTTTTTGTAATTTTGGCTTCAGCCTAAAAATTCACTTATGCAGATAGCTTCTTGGCCATGTTGATTGAAGGGTGGAGCCGTGGAGGACCGCTAGCTGCGAGCAGCAAAAAATACGGCCAAATTTCCCGAGCGTGCCGCTCCGCTCCGCGCTGTGCCGCTCTGCTTGCGGTGTGAGCAACTGAGCGTCTGTACATTCAAAACTATCCAAAAATTAATGCCGCTACTAACCGCTCTGTTCTGCTCTGCCCTGCTCTGCTTGTAATGTGAACGAACCCTTACTCTCTCGCTTTCTCGCTCTCTCGCTCTCTCTTGCTCTCTCGCTCTCTCTTAGTGGAAGCCAGGCAAGTGAAAAAAAAGAGGCCGGAACAAAAGTTAACTATAACCAACAGAAACAAAGGGCAAAAAACACTATTACTACTATTATAACAACTACTACAAATACCACTTTAACTATTTCTACAGCTACTACCACGAAACATTACCACTACATGCCTCCAAGACCCTCCTACTAAACTACTCACCTCCTACCACCCATTTCCTCACCACCACACCCACGGCCTCACCCATTTCCTCACCACCACACTCACGGCCCACGCCGCCACCACCACCACCAACCCCACTACCAGCGCCCCCCCCATACCCCACGCCCCCATCACCACTACCAATACCTCTACTACCAGCACTCCCTCCCTCCTGTCCCTCCCACCGCCACCTCCCCACACCGGTCTAAGTCCTTCAATATTCCATCAGGACAACAAATAAGACCTTGGCCACACAGCGCGTGCGAGGCGGCGTCGGGGCGGCGTGTGACGACAATCCTCTCAGAGCAAATAAATTTTTAATCAGCACTTTCGGCGGCCGCTGCATCTCGGCCCGGGATCACACCGGCATTAGGCTCAGTACGCAGGTCATTACGACCAGGAGGAGGAGGAGGAGGAGGAGGGGGAGGAGGAGGAGGAGGAAGAGGAGGAAGAAACATGGAAACATTGAATGACAGACAGCAAAGATTATTGAACCTGTTTTGAGGTTGCCCGCTATATTTTTTTTTCATCTGCTCGACATTCATTTCAATGTTTGCAGAGCAGATGAAAGCCCTTCGGTACATTCGTTCAGTATATTCCTGAAGCAACGAAGTAGCGGTCGATTCGTTTTGTAAAGGTGTTCAGAGTTTTCACACTTAATTCTTCTGCAGGAAGTTTGCTCCAGTAACGAATAACTCTGAGTAGAAACTCGTTTCAGTGTCTATACTACAGCGCTCGCTGGAAGAGGCAGACTATTATTATTCGTTCGTGAATGGGTATGAAGCTCAGAGGACTTGGAGTGATCAATGTTAATGAAATTCTTCAGGTACTAGAAGAACTGCATCAAATCCCTCGTAAGCGTTTTTTCCAGCGTAAAGGGGTCACGTCGCTTAAGTCGTTTTTTTCAAACGGCTGAACCCTTTCAGGTGGTGTCATTTTCGTTGCGCGTCGCTAAACAATCTCCAGTAATCCAATTAGGGGGAGGAAGGAGGCGGGCGTGAGTGGAAAAATACAAGTAATTACTAACGAAAAAGTTAAAAAGTATATGGGAAAGAGACATAAACAAGGAAGATAAACACACAAGCAGACAAAAACACAGAAAACCAGACAAAGATGCTATAAAACAATGAAGCTACGAATGTAAAAAAAAAAAAAAAAGATGAATCGAGCGAGATAAGGACTTGATGGAAACTAAGAGCAAAAATTAAACTCAAAAAAAGGAGGAAACGTAAGTAACAAGAAATCAAGAGGCGAAGGAGTAGCAGAGAATAAGAGAAGAGGGGACAAGCAGCCAAGAAAAATCTGAAGAAAGGAAGGCGGTGCAGCAAAGGAAATGGGAGGGAAAGGGGTGACCTCATTGGGAGGGAAAGAAAAAATCATGATGCTGTTTAACGTTCATTCTGTTCCAAGAGAGAAGGAGGAAGGAAGCGAAGAAGGCGAGGGTGAAGGAAAGTGCAAGGAAAAAATAATAGAATCTAGGAAACTACAAAAAAAGTGTAAAAAGAAATATGGTATGCTAGGATGGGCTAAAGAGAGAAAGAGAAAGACAAAAAAGAGAAAGAGAGAGAGAGGGGGAGATAGAGAGAAGGGGGAGCGCTGAAAAAATAAGAATATCAGGAAAAAAAAGTGAGTTAGCGGAACATGAGAAGGGAGCCAGAAATATTTCAGTGTGGAGAGAGAGAGAGAGAGAGAGAGAGAGAGAGAGAGAGAGAGAGAGAGAGAGAGAGACGAGGAGGAAGAGGAGTAGGAGGGACTTAAGTAGCACGAACAAGCTGAGGAGGAGGAGGAGGAGGAGGAGGAGGAGGAGGAGGAGGAGGAGGAGGAGGAGGAGGAGGAGGAGAAGGACGAGGAGGAGGAGGAGGAGGAGGAGGAGGAGGAGGAGGATAAGGAGTAAGAGGAAGTAGAAAGGACATGAAGAAGTGTGATTTAGGAGGTAAGAGAAAGAAGCAAAGGAGGGGAAGAGGAAGAGTAGGAAAGGGAGGAGAATGAAGAGAAAGGGGGTGAGGAGGGAGGAAAACAAAAAAGAAAACGTAGATATAGAGGATGGAGGCAAAATATTTAAGTGAATAAAGCGAAAAGAGAGGCAGCGAAGCGGAGGGGCGGGAAAGATATATTGAGTGATAGATAGATGTGCACCCTGATAAATGAGGAGCTTAATAGAGTCGGGGAGAGAGAGAGAGAGAGAGAGAGAGAGAGAGAGAGAGAGAGAGAGAGAGAGAGGTGTAGCGAGCAGATGCAGGGAGATGAAAGAAATGTGAAAACGGGTATTGGTGTGTGCTAATAGGGATGAAAAAGAGGGGAGGAACGGAAAAAATTATATATTAGTCTCTCTCTCTCTCTCTCTCTCTCTCTCTCACACACACACACACACACACACACACACACACAGGAAGTATATGCAAAACAAAACTACTGAAAATGACTGCAGTTAGTTAGTTAGTTCGTCAATCAGTCAGCCAGTCGCTTTGTCAGTCAGCCAATCAGTCAGTCAGTCAGTCAGTCAGTCAGTAAGTCAGTCAGTCATTCCCACCCTCATTCCCTACCTCCCTCACTCATTCACTCACTCAATCATTTACTTTCCCCCTCATTCACTAACTCACTCACTCACTCACTCACTCACTCACGCACGCACTCACTCACTCACTCACTCATTCATTCACTCACTCATACACTCACTCACGAACTCGCTCACTCAGGTAGTCAAGTCAGTTAGTCCGGTCATCTGCCTTACGAAACAGGTATGGTCAGTGCTGATACTCGCGTCACTCATCCATCGTATCACATAACACGCGAGGCTCCAATCATCAGGGACGTGAGCGCTGGTTGGTGAGTAATACAAAATAGGTCATGAGTTACACGCGCCGTTCTAGATATCAGGTTATAACAAATACTTTTTCCGCTTCCATTGCCATGATATTGTTATTTATTTTATCTCACTTTTTTTTCTCTCTCTGCTCATCTGTCTATACTTTATACTCTCTCTCTCTCTCTCTCTCTCTCTCTCTCTCTCTCTCTCTCTCTCTCTCTCTCTCTCTCTCTCTCTCTCTCTCTCTCTCCCCCCCCCCTTGATGTTTGTCAGTCTTACTCTCTTTACGTCCGTCTGTTTGTCTGTCTGTCTGTTTGACCTCTCTCTCTCTCTCTCTCTCTCTCTCTCTCTCTCTCTCTCTCTCTCTCTCTCTCTCTCTCTCTCTCTCTCTCTCTCTCTCTCTCATTATATATGGATGTGAAATACGAGCAAATTAAAGGCTGCAAGTATTTAGATAGCGTTCACCTGAAAAAGTAATGTGCATCAATGTTACAAGACTAATTAATTTTCAAAAAGCTCCAAAAATATATATGAATAATGTCTTCCTTTAATTAAGTATCCGTGATGCGAAAACAGGAAAAACAGAGAAGACTATATGAGCGATTCTTCCTTGTCTTCACTGTCCTTCAACTTATCTTCTAAATCTTTTCTGCATATTGTAATTCCACACATGCAAATCACTCCTTTCCTCTCTTAATTCATTTTATTCCGTTCTTGTCCACATAATTTCCCTTCCTCCCTCCCCTGTTTCCTCCCTTCTTTCCTCCTCTCCATACTCATTTATTCTCTTCTACATCCTACCTTCCTGAATCGCCCTCCATTTATCGAGGTTTCTGCTGTCTTCGTTAACCCTTCCCTCTTTCCCTCCCAATATAGTCTTCTACTCCACCGTTCTTCCTTCTTTTCTTAACTTTTCATTCTTTCTCTCTCCCTCAACGCACAAAGCAACACAAATTAACACATTCTTCTATATTTCACATTTTCCTTCTCTTCCTAATCCTTCTCCTTCTGTCTTTTTCATTTACAAGAAGCCTTTCCTCTCCCCATTCCCTCTTTTTTTTCTCCTTTTCTTTACACACCTACACACACAAATACTCCCATTTATCCTTCTCCTTCTCCTCCTCCTCCTCCTCCTCCTCCTCCTCCTCTTTATATTAGGGAGGAGAAGCCATAAGTCTGGCGTGCCTTGTTATCGAAATGGATATTTTACAACGAAATTAATGTGATGCAAATTGTGTGTGTCGGCGTGTCGTTGTGGTCGTTTGTGTGGCGGTGACCAGCCTTTGCTCCGCCGCCGCCACCGCCGCCGCAGCCACAAAAACCCCGTGAGCCGTAATTACACGTGTTAATGGGCAAACGTTGCGGCCACATAACTTAGGCGCGAGGCAGGCCACGGCGTCGCTTCTAATGAGTCGGCCGCTCAAAACTCCCTCCTCGCTGCCGAGTCGCTAATGCTCATTAATCTAACTTATTTCTCGGACGCGCGGCAAAAATCGGAGTGTGAGAAGGAATACCTTGCTGATCTATCCCTCCATGCCCTCCTTCTCTTTCCCCTCCTCCTTCTCCTCCTCCTCCTTCCTTCGCTTCCTGTTTCTCTTATTTCCTCTCTCTCCCTCCCCCTGTCTCCGCTTTCCTCTCACTGCATCACCTCTTCCTCCTCCTCTTTCACATTTTCATCTCCCTTCCCATTCCTTCTCTCTCTCTCTCTCTCTCTCTCTCTTCACCCTTTCCCCACTTCATCCTCACCTCGCTCCTCGTCTCCTTTTCATCTCCCCTTCGTTCTCTCCTCTTCCCCTCGCCTCCCTGTGTCTGTCCGTTCGTCCGTCCTTCCCCTCTTCAGCGTCCACCACTCGCCCCCACATTCCTGGACTCCCTCCCCTCCGTGCGCCGCTAACACCTCTCACTCTCCCTGCAAGTTTCCCTCCTGCTCTCCCTTCCTCCCAAGCAGTGTGTGGGCAGGCGGAGCTTCACACGCGGGGGCTGCTTGTGCTGGGCCGCGGCGTGGCTCCAGACATTTGGCGTGGCGTTAACCAGCGCATCTGCATCGCTGAGCGACTCGCTTAGCCAAATATCTCAGAGGCGCAATGTTCTTTTGATTAAGATAAGCTTGTTCGCATTACCGGGGTCCCCGCCGCCTCGTGCACAGGGGCGTATCCTTAAGCCGCCGCCGCCAATCCCGCCCCTTCCCCTCCTCTCCCCTTGGCGGGTTTCCCCTTGCCAGAATAGCTAATGTGCCCTCATGGAATTCCATAATTGATATGCAAAGTCAGCTTTACAATTATATTGATTTTACTACGCAGCCACTTAACGGAGAGCTGACCAGGCCAAGCCATTATGGGGGCGGAGTAGCCATACTCGCTTCTATGCTCCCAGCGGGAAGGGTGCCGCGCCTACTGCAGTGCGGAGCCGCGGAGAACACTTGCCTCGGCGCCTCACTACGGTTCCTCTACGAGACGACAGACATTTGAAAATTAGCCGTATTGTATCCCCGGCCCGCCCGGCAGACGGGGCGGCGGCGATAATCAGGCGCGGCGGCCCCGGGGGGACGCCAGGCCTGCAGGGGCTACTGTGTTGCTAGCCAGCGGCCGACCCCACGCCCTCCCTTGGGGCCTACACACACACACACACACACACACACTCTCTCTCTCTCTCTCTCTCTCTCTCTCTCTCTATACCAATGCTGATGTCAAGTTTCGTCACGTTAATTCAGCCTTTTCACCAACCTGTAAAGACAGAGAAACATATATTAATATTTATAATTAGGACAAATGTGTGTGTATGTGTGTTTGTGTGTGTTTGTGTCTCTCTCTCTCTCTCTCTCTCTCTCTCTCTACGAGTATGCAATTGTAAATATCCTAAAGAAGAAGAATATTTTTTACTCATAAATGTCAAAGAATCATTGAGTAAATCATCGGCGTAATAGTATACACTATAGTGCAAAATAAAGTTGTTTAATGTTCATAATGTTTTAATTGAGCAAAGGAGGAGAACTTAACACCTCAAGTCACACAAGGACACACAATGATACAAGAAGACTACAAGATACCAGAGACCAGTCGGCCTACACATGGCAGCCGCTGACAACGTTGTTCTATAATAAATATAAAGAATATAAAGAGTATCAAGTAATTTTACAACCTCAAGGCAATTCATGTCCCGCCACGTCGAACTAAGATTGTAAAAGATCAAAGAAATTAAAATCTTCGTTATTTGAATATGATTGATGAAAAAATCATTTATCCTATACAAAATGCTGAAACTGAACACTTGATAAGCCAAGAATGATTAACCCAAAGGAGACTTTCTGAGGAAATTTCGATGATGTTCTCATAGTTTCATTCAACGGAGGAGGGAGGTGCTTACGTCTGGGAGGGGTGGGTGTAAGGAGACACGGTAAGGAAGATCTATAAAGTTTATTAAAATACTATTCGTAATAATAGTTAATAGTAACAATAATAATAATTATATTAAGACTTGTAATAACGACAATAATAATAATAATAATAATAATAATAATAATAATAATAATAATAATAATAATAATAATAATAATAATAATAATAATAAAAACAGAAGAAGAAGAAGAAGAAGAAGAAGAAGAAGAAGAAGAAGAAGAAGAAGAAGAAGAAGAAGAAGAAGAAGAAGAAAAAGAAAAAAGAACAAAAAGAAAAAGACGAAAAATAGAAGAAACTCAAATTATGAACAAATAAAGAACAAGAACACAAATAAGAATGAAAGGAAAAAGAACTGAAAGCATAACAAACTAATCAAAAACATGGGGAGGGTCTTTCCGATAAAAAAAAAGTATGCTAAACCCTACCAATAATGCATAAATAATGAATAATGAAGAACGATAAAGCTGATAAATGACTGAATTGGTAAAAAAAAAATAACACTGGCAAACAAACAAACAAATAAATAAATAAATAAACGCTTGGTAAATGACGCTCCAGGAAAAACTATGATCCAGGCAATAAAATGAATTGAATTAACGGATTAGGCAACAATAATAACTGTAGGCCCGTAGAACACCCACCTGCATGGCCCGACGTGCAGGTGTCATTAAAAAAAAAAGGTAAAATAATAATAGAAATAGTAATAACAATAATAATAATAATAATAATAATAATAATAATAATAATAATAATAATAATAATAATAATAATAATAATAATAATAATAGGAGATGAAGATGGAAAAGAAGAAGAAGAACAAGAACAAGAACAAGAAGAAGAACAAGAAGAACAAGAACAAGAAGAACAAGAACAAGAAGAACGAGAAGAAGAAGAAGAAGAAAAGAAGAACAAGAACAAAAACAAGAAGAAGAACAAGAACGAGAACAAGATAAAAACAAGAACAAGAACAAGAAGATGAAAAAGAAGAGCAAGAACAAGATCAAGAACACGAAGAAGACGAAGGAGCAGAAGAAGGAGGAAGAAGAAAAAGAAGAAGAAAAAGACGACCACCTGTTGATCCACCAAGCCTCCCTCTCTCCACCAGTTAACCCACCTCGGCTCCCTTCTTCTCTTCGTCTTCATCACCATCAAAACCTTCATCCTCAGCCTTACGTACACAACTGAATATTATTTGTTGCTTCTTTTACAACTTTACTGCATATTTCTCCCACTCTCTCCTCCTCTCCCCACCCCCCCATTATTACCCTTCCTCCAGTCAGCTCCCCCTGTCTCCCTCCCCCTTGCCTCCCTTCTAGCACCCCTCCTTCCCTTCCTCCCTCTCTCTCCCTTTCTCCCTCCCTCCCCCTCTCTCTCCCCCCCGTCCTCCTCAGAGCGCCACAAATGAAGAGGTAAAACAATGTATCTGCAAGGTATTTTTCAGTCCACCTCTTTTATTATGTTTGGTTGCCAGCACCGCGCGCACACACACACACACACACACACACACACACACACACACATTACTTCCAACCCCCCTCATCCTGTCCACCCATACATACATTCCCCTCTTATTCCTCTCTCTCTTCCTTCCTTCCTTCCTTCCTTCCTTCCTTCCTTCCTTCCTTCCTTCCCTCCCTTTCCCCCTCCTTTCTTCCTCCATACTTGCATCCCTCCCCCTTCTCTCCCTACCCACCCTCCCACTCTACCTCCAGTCTTTTTTTTCCCTCCCTCCACCTCCTCTAGCTGATGTGACCCCTCCCTCCCCCTTTATTTTTCACCCCCCCTACCTGCCCTCACTTCACCTTTTCCCTTGCGTATACGACCTTGCTGCAACTCCTCCTCCTCTTCCTCTTTCCCCCCCTCATCCTCCTCCTCCTCCTCCACTAGCCAAACCCAACCACCTCCCTCACCACAACTTCTTCTCTCACCATCGTCATTCACCACCATATTTACCTTCACAACCACTATCACTAATACCACATTCACCCATCACTTCTACCATCTGCACCCATCCCCACTACCAGCTTCACCCATCCTCACCCTCACACAATCACCTTCACCGTCACCAACACCCACACTATTATTACCCCTCATCACACCACCACCACCACGACAACCATTGCTATCACCACCCTCTGCACCACCTCATCACCACCCACATTACAGGTATCATCACTCTTAATATCCCCCTCACCACCACCATCACCGATATCCCCTTACCACCACCACCTCCACCACCACCACCAAGACCACCACACCACCACCACCACCACCAGGCTGCACAGGTCCTCACCGTCCGTCCATGCTTGCTCTTTAATTAACTTTAACAAGAAGTGAAATAAAATCCGGTCCGGTAGTCCGCTTACTTAATATTGGCAAGTGTTTTTACCCATTTGGATTTTTACTGAATTATTCATGTCCCAGAAAATTGTTGACTCGTTTGCGGAGAGTGCTGAGTGAATATGATTAATTATGAAAAATTTATTGCCGTTCAAAATACCATGTGTCACGGAATAAAGATATTACTTATGTATACAAGTTAAAATAATTTCAGGGGGGATTCCGCTTTTAATATTTTCAATCATTAGAAATGATTGGCGTGGCCGGCCGTCACGGCGACCGAAGAGTTCATTAGCAGATGGCAGCAGTGAGGAAGAGGACGGTGAGGAGGATATGGCAACAGTGATGAGGACGAGGACGGCAAGGTGGATAATTATGATAACAGTGAAGGGGAGGACTACTAGGAGGATATAGTAAAAGTAATGAGGTGGACAAGGAGGAGGAGAAGCAGGAAAAGGGCAAAGAGAAAGAAATAGTAACACTGACGAAAAGAACGAGTAGATGACAGTGGTAACAGCGACGAGAACATGGGAAAATATTAAGTACGAGAAGAAAAAGATGATGGTTAACGGGACGAGGAAGACAGCGTACAAGAGAGGGCAATAGAGGGAAGGCGGAAGAGGAAGTGCAGGTAACAAAGAAAGAGGAGGTAATAATGACGAACAGACGAGGGAGGCCAGTACGAGGACGAGGAGAAAGATGAGACTTGGCGAGGAGGGACGGTCATCAGGACACAGGAGACCGATCTTTAGTAATCGTTGAGAAGTAGCAGCATTTAGCGGTCTTTTTAGCAAGTAAGGTAAGGGAGGTAGACCGAGGAAGCGAAACAAGAAATCTATAGAAAACTTGAAAATATCTCTAGAATCCGTTCCCAACACACAATGCAACCTTTTTTTCTTCTGGACAGGTAGAGGAGAGAGTTTTAACGCCCAATTTATCATTCCAAGAAAAATCAGTCTTAATATCTGACCCGATCGTATAAATTTTGCAGGAACTTAGATGGGAAGAGTGGCATTAGGCAAGCCATATATTATTTTTCGTTAGGAGGTAATTCTATGTGGTCTATTTATCACTCCCTTAAAAACATGATTAGTGGCCCCCCATAAACCGTAAACTTTTCTGTAGGAAGACAAAGAGGAGGGAGGTGTACTTTGAGCTGTGTACCTTCTCAGTTAATTAATTAAGTGAGAGGATGGAGTCTTGGGCGGCCTATTTATCAGCCCTTTAAAAATATGCTCAGTATCTCACCCCTACAGTGCCACTTTTTTAGACTGAAGTAACGCCACATAGCTATTTTTAACTCCTTTAAAAATATGTATAACACCCCTATCCACTTGACCGCGACCCTTTCTACAGGGAGGTAAAGGGAGGGGAAAAAAGAATACAGCATTTACCGGGCGAGGTGGCGAGGTACCTTTTCCCTCCCGTAAAAACATGTTCAGTATCTCCCAATATTTTCCGCATCTGTTGTAAAAGTTGCAAAAAAGTTCCCCCGCGGCGCCAAGTGCTTCAATTGGCCGCCACTCTCCCAGCGGTCCATATCGGCTTTGTTCCTTGGCGGCAGCGGCGACACAACGGCAAATATATATATAACAGTAAGTCCCCCCTACCCCAGCTCGTCTCCACCTCTTCCCGCCCCGACCCCGTACGTGTGTGGTGTGGGGGGAGGGGTTGGGGGAGGTGTTGGAGGCAAGGTATGTGTGTGGGGGGGAGGAGAGAGAGTAATGTGTGTGTGTGTGTGTGTGTGTGTGTGTGTGTGTGTGTGTGTGTGTGTGTGTGTGTGTGTGTGTGTGTGTACCTCTATCTAGCTGTCATATCATTCTTCCTTAATTAATTGACTGGTTGCGTAATTCAAAGTAAATGACGCTTAGTTACAAATAAGCGGATGAAAAAAGCTCACAATAGTTTTACGCAGAGCAGGTCAACACAGTACACACGTAGGATCAATTAAAACATAAACCCTTTGATTTCCTTACAAAAGATGGCTATTTATGGATTTTTTTCTCCCCTGACAATTCTTTTCTGATATCCTTTCTTCTGAGTCGTAAAAAAAAAAATGTGGTAATCGCGGAAAGATGCACCGTGTTTTACCTGAAGATATCATAGAAAGGTGTACCACGACATATATGTGAACTATTGGAATGACAAAAGTGTACCGTAGCCGCACTTTAGAAATGATAAAGATGTATCGTGTGTCATCTTGGTGCTTCCTTACGACGAACGTGGAGAAGGAAGGGCGAGGATAGAATGGAGGAGAATGATGAAAGGATGGAGGGAAGAAAAAGCATGCTTGAAGGAAATGTTGGTGGGGAAAAGAGAATGAAGGAGGGAGCAAAGGAGAGAGGACTGTTTGAAACGGAAGATCGGGGGATGGAGTCAGGGAGAGGATGAGGACAATGGATAGGAGGGAAGGAAAGGTACTACAATGTCACCTTCAGAACA
Organism: Eriocheir sinensis; assembly: GCF_024679095.1. NCBI lineage: Eukaryota > Metazoa > Arthropoda > Malacostraca > Decapoda > Varunidae > Eriocheir > Eriocheir sinensis. The sequence goes on along the minus strand of NC_066523.1, from coordinate 14,457,051 downwards.
CACACACACACACACACACACACACACACACACACACACACACACACACACTATGAGCCTTGCCTTCGTCTCTCCACCAATCTTTTTTCGTCAGAATTATACTAATTCCATAAATGTAGATCAAATTAGCTCTGCAATGTCAAAAGAAGAAAAAAGCAAAATAGTATAGAAGCAAAGGATTTTTTCGCCGATATTTAATAATGGAAAATAAATTATTAGATTTGTGAGCTAAAAAAAGGGAATTGGGCGTCGAGTAGCGAGACGAAACTAATGAGAAAAGCTTCGTTGTAAAGAATACACTTGCCACACCCTAGATTGCACCCCCTACGCCCCTCTCCTCTCTCACCCTCTCCTCACCCTTCTAGTACCGTGCCGACACCTTACCGCCCCCACACCCCACATACTGCTTAGACTCAGCACCCTCCCCTCACACTTATACTCTCACCTAACACATTCCCGACACCCTGCCTTCTTTCTCTCACCCTTTACACATAGAATATTCATATTGTATATATTCATCCATTTGCCTATAAAACTGTTCAACAGGTATTATATGTATGGTTCAGGTTAGTTTCGCATTTATTTCATCGTCAGTCCATACTTCGTCCGAGCTGTTCTCCATTCATATTTGGCCTAATAGCTATAATGATAATAACAATAATTATAATCATCATCGTCATCATAATAAAAGATCTACTTCAAACATTACAACTATCATCATAAATAATACTAATGCTATTTGAGTAACAATAATAATAATAATAATAATAATAATAATAATAATAATAATAATAATAATAATAGAAGTAATATAAAACATAATATTGTCTACTTTTGCATCACAAGCGCAGAACATTAATCACCACCAGAGCCATGTTTTTTTATCAATCCTTCTCTTACATAAAAGGCTGCAAATCAAAACTCTACGTTAATCACAAGCCACATTTAAAATCACCACCACAACCACCACGACTATCAACCCCCCGACCCACTCACCACTGTCTGTCTAACTAGTATAGAAAGAAAACAATAAAAGCATTACTCCAAAACTATCTTCACTAAAGCCCCTAAAAGCATCAACAACACCACAGCGGTGGCCGAACTGGTAGCTTACTGGGACCTCATTCACCGCGTGATGGACGACGCGGGTTCGAATCCCCACGCTACCACTCGGATTTTTCAGTCACCGCCGAGTGGCTTAAACCTACCCACATGCTGTCCTGAAGACCACCCATCAACCCGGACTCTAGAGGAAGCCGTCCAAGCGAAACAAGAACGAGTTCCGGGGGGCAGCATGAGTCAATGCAAGATGGCGCCACTATAAACACTCGCCTGCGCCAGAACGGGCTGGACCGACCATCAGGCCCCACCTGGAAGAAGCCTTGGGCCGACCATCAGGCCCCACCAGGAAGATGCCTACTGACGCAACAGGCAACGACGTAAAAAAAAAATACAAAAAATACACACTCAACACGTCTATTACCACCTACCATTCTTTGATACTGTTTACCGATGTTCCTCACCATTTCTAGTAGTAATATCACCCTTACCATTTCTTTTTATCCCTCCTCCTCCTCCTCCTCCACTGTGTCCTTGATAGCTATATACATTAGAGCAGCGAGTGACCAAACCTTATTTTGTCGCATCCCTCCCTCCCTCCTTCCCTCCCTCTCTCCCACCTCTCCCCCATCCCTCCTTCTCTCTCCCTTCCTCCATTTCACCTCCCTTCCCCTCCCAACCTCCTCCCTGCCTTCCTCTTCCCCTCATCTCTCCCTTCTCCGCCTCCAGCTACAATGACCAGACACCTCTCTCTCTCTCTCTCTCTCTCTCTCTCTCTCGACTCAGTCTCACACTCTCCAGCTCTCCACTAACTCCCTCTCCCTTCCCCTATCTTGCCTCTCTCCTTCTCTAGTCTATTATTTATTAACTTATTAACCTTTTAAATTATTAACTTTTTTCTCTATCATTTATTTCACTTCCTTTGGAGTGCGTAAAATTTCTGCAAAGTTTTTATGGAGAAAACCATCGGGAAAAGGCAAACACTACTTTCACTACTACTACTACTACTACTACTACTACTACTACTACTTCTATTTCCACTACTACTACTACTACTACTACTACTACTACTACTGCTGTTGCTTCTACAACTACTACTACTAATAATAATAATAATAATAATAATAATAATAATAATAATAATAATAATAATAATAATAATAATAATAATAATAATAATAATAATAATAATAATAATAATAATAATAATAATAATAATAATAATAATACGCCTACTACTACTACTACTGCTGCTACTGCTACTACTACTAATACTAATACTAATACTACACACACACACACACACACACACACACACACACACACACACACACACATAATAATAATAATAATATTATTATTATTATTATTATTATTATTATTATTATTATTATCATTATTATCATTATTATTATTATAATAACAATAACGCTGCTGCTGCTACTACTACCACTACTTTAACCACTGTTGCTCTTGTTGCACGTATCATATCAAAGCAATTTTCAAAGAGCAGAATAAAATCATAACACACAAATATAAAATAAACATTTAGAAAACGGATTAGCAGATGAAAGGGTAATCAATTATAAATGCGTTTCCTCTCATACAGCAGGCACATGGAAAATAATGATTTGTACATATTCTAAAGTGAATATATATAAATACTAAACATCAGCAGCAGCAGATATTATTAGTACACTACAAGACAATGGCCTTACCCACCTCTCTCTGTTTTATGATGGTGTACTCCATCCGCATCGGTCAAAGGATTTAATTTTATCTCTCCACCTTGTTCCTTATCGACCCTAACTCCTCATCCTCTTCTACTCTCTCTTCCTCATCTTATCCCTCCTCCTCCTCCTCCTCCTCTTCCTCCTCCTCCTCCTCCACCTCCTCCACCTGCTCCTCATCCTCATCCTCATCCTTAGCCTCATCCTCATTCTTCCACTAACTTCTGCAGGAAGGTTGTTCCGGTAGCGGATGACTGTGCGAAAAAAATAACTCCTGTCGATATCTGTACTGTATCAGTTTAAGCAAAGCGATGCAGTACAGGCATCAGCAGGATTTATTTTTCGAACAAAGTCATCCGCCAATGAAACCGTCTGCCTGCAGATGTAGTTCGTGCAAAAACAAAAACGATCAAAGTTTCAAGATGACCGAACAGATCTTTACTTCGCTGTGTCAGAGGCAAAGTGAACTTCCCGAGCTTACGTGCAGAAGTGCTCTAACTGTTCCGCAGGTCACTCAAGTGTCTGACGGATTGATTAAATCACTAGCGCAGGCAACCTCGTAATGAGCCAACAGGCTTTCTGCTGCCTGCTTTTCCACGTTTCCATGCTACCTCCCTCTTCCTGGTTCTAGTAGTTCTTCTCTTATCATTCACACATCCTTACACTGGTCTCCCTCAACACCCCCCTCCCCTTGCGTACATTTCTCAAACATACTCAAAGTTCTTCCTTTCCTTCTGCTTCCGTCAGCTAATCTCTCCTTCCTCCTCCTCATCCTCATCCTCCTCCTCCTCCTCCTCTTGCCTCTGCCTCCGCAATTTTCTTCCTAATTTTCCTTCCCTCCCAGCGGCAAGTTATTTCCTCTTGCCAATGCCCCACTTTCATATTTCCCGCCATGCTCTTCGTCATTTTAACATTTGTCTGTTTATTTCTTATTTCTTGTTCCTTGATCCTACTTCCTTCCTCTCCTCTGGTGACTCCTATTCATATTTACGTGTTTATTTATTCCTGCGTTCTGTTACTTCTTTGGTTTAGTTTTCTCCATATAGATACATTTTTTCTTCTACTTTTGTTCTTTGTATTGTATTTGTTAGTTGTTTTATTCGTTTCGGGCTTTTTTAGTGTTTTTTTTTTTTTTACTGCTGTTTCCCTCCGTATTTCCTCCTCCTCTCTCTCTCTCTCTCTCTCTCTCTCTCTCTCTCTCTCTCTCTCTCTCTCTCTCTGAATAATATCTTTCCTCTCAATGTATCCTAATGCTCCTCATCCTCATCCTCATCCTCATCCTCATCTTCATCCACATCCTCATCCTCATCCTCTTTCTCCTCCTTCTACTCCTCCTCTTTTCCTTCTTTCCTTTTACCTTTTCCATCTACTACTCCTCTTTTTCCATCCTGTTCCTCCTTGATCTTTTCCTCCTCCCTTTCCTTCTCTCATCCTTTTCTTTCTTTCTTTCTCTCTTTATAATACTCTTCTTTCCCTTTTTCTCTCTCATCCTTGTCCTTATCTCTTTCTTTCTTCCTCTTCTCTCCATCTCCTCTTCCTCGTTCTCTTCCTCCATCTTTCCTCAATCTCCGGCCCTCTCCATATCTCATATCGTTAAAATATTCAACATTATCGCTTCTCTAAATCGCATTCGTGTCTCCATCGCGCTCACTCGAGATTTTCAATTTGGACGCCAAATTCAATTGAGTTCGTGATTATGTTCATGTCCCGCGCTGGTCACTCCGCCCGGCCGTCCTTCTGTCCGCCACGCCCACGGCTCCTTCTCCTCCCCGTCAGTCTGTCTATCCGCCCCTCCCTGCCTCCTTACCCTCCTCGCCCCTCCTTACTCTCCTCTTGCTCTGGGTGTGGCTCCTCTCCCTCCCTGTTGCCTCCCTCCCTCTTCTTCTCCTTGCTCTCTTTACCCTCCTCTGGCTCTGTGAGTGGTTCTTTTTACTCCCCTTCTTCTAGTTCCTACCGGCGACCACTCCCCATCCTTATCACCCTCTTCTCCCCCTTACACCCTCTCCCCTGGCTCCTACTGGCTGGCTCTCTGGCTCTCGTGTTTTCTGGCTCTTTGACAGGCTGCTGGACCCTCGCTCGCCTCTATTTGTTGGGTTTATGGCGAGAAATAAAAATAAGAAAAGCGTAAGTGTGTGTGTGTGTGTGTGTAATTCACCTCTTGGTCTGCTGCGAATCTCTCTCGAGACAGCCAGCCGTTCCCCTATGGAAGAGCACAGAGCTCGTAGTACCGATCTTTGGGTAGACTGAGACCACTCACAACCGCGACAACGAGGTCACAACTCCTTGCCTGATGTCGCGTACCTACTCACTGCTAGGTGAACAGGGGCTACACGTGAAAGAAGATAAACCCAACTTATCTTCACCCGGCCGGGGAATCGAACCCCGGTCCTTCTGGTTGTGAGCCAGACGCTCTACCCCTGAGCTACCGGGCCGTGTGTGTGTGTGTATGTGTGTGTGTGTAATTTCTTTCGAGCATGAAATATTTTAGCGAGTCATCATTTCACGTTACTGTATGAGGGGCGTTAAAAAATACCAAAACTATGTATTCTTATGTATTCTTCACTTTTAAAAGACTTCATGAATGATAAAATTAGGAGGGAGAGGAAAAATGAGGAGGAAGAGGAAAAGGAGTGCTGGTATAACTGAAGAATAGACGAGTTTGCCATATTATCAACCCCACTAATAATAATAATAATAATAATAATAATAATAATAATAATAATAATAATAATAATAATAATAATAATAATAATAATAATAATAATAATAATAATAATAATAATAATAATAATAGCAATAACAATACCAAAACCACAACATACCTACACATCGCAACTCGCTCACGTGTTGTTCCTAGTAACCAGCTTCTTCATTCTGGCATTACCTCCACTCTCCATCACGACTTGTTTATATATTCAGGCGAGCAAGAAATAAAAAATATTCAAAAGGAAGGAGAAAGATGAGAATGAGTATAGGCGGAAGGAGGGGGAAGGAAAGAGGAGGGAGGGAGGAGGAGGAGGAAAACAAAGAAGAACAAAGAAGGGGAGAAAGGGAGAGGTTGCCGAGAAGAGAGAAGGGAGGGAGAGGAGGGGATAATGAAGAAAGAATAAGAGGAGGTAGGGAAGGAAGAAGAGAAGGGGGCAGAGAGAGGAGGGAGAGAGAAAATGAGTGAAAAGCGGAAAGTAAAGAAGGAATGGAGGGAAGTAGGGAGGACGATAAGAAGGGTAGGTGAGATGGAGGCGAGGAGATGAGAGAACAAGTGGAGGAAAGGAAGAAGGGAGGAAGAGACTGTGATGGAGAAAGAAGGTGGAGAGGTAAGGAGTAAAGGAGTGGATAGTAAGAGGAGGAAAAAAAGAGGGAAGTAGAGAAAGAAGGGATAAGGAGGAGGGATGAAGAGTGGTGAATTAAGAGACGTAAGAGGAGGAGAGGAGGAATGAAGAGGAGAGAAGAGGGAGAGAGAGGGATGAAGGGAGGGAGAGAGGGAGAGACTGGACTGAATACATGAAGTCAGTTAGAATATCGTTGAGGAATCTTTCTTTACCTCACCACCACCACCACCACCATCTCCACCACCACCACCACCACCACCATCTCCACCACCACCACCTTCACGACCATCATGACCTGCCTCAACCAACCACAAACAGACATTCAGCGAAAACTAAGAATCATACATAGAGGAAAACAAATAAACAGCAAGATAAGAAGAATGAAAGTGAAGCCCGTTTAGATACAGACGGACACACACACACACAATCTTGACCATTCTTTTGACTGCTGCCCTCTGTCATACCCTATTCTCTCTTCTTTTTCCATGTTTCCTCCTCCTCCTCCTCTTCCTCCTCCTCCTCCTCCCTGCCACACCCACGCAGCCAGACGGGAAACATGATCGCAACCAACCCGCCGCCGGACCCAGATGGAATGGAACAAGATAATGAAAGAAATCGAAGAAGCAGAAGGAAAAAGGCGCAGTAGGAACAACATCAACAGTAATAACAACAGCACGTAGACGGCTGACAGCGAAAGCCTTGGAGGGAAAGAAAGAAGCAAGACAGGAAGGAAAAAAGGAAGGAAGGAAATAAGCAGGAAGGAGAGGAAGGGATAATAAAAAAGAAAGAAGGAAGGAAGGAAGGAAGGAACAAAGATAAAAAGAAAGATCAGCAAACCGGGATTGAAGGAAGGAAGGAAGAAGAAAGGAAGGAAGGTAGAAAGGAGAGGAAGAAAAGAGGGAAGGAAGCAAGGAGGAATGAAGGAAGAAAAGCAAAGATCAGACATCGGAGGAGACTTTGTAAGGAAGAAAAGAAGAAGTAATCGGAAAAAGAACAAAGGAAGGAATGAGGTTAGCAATAAGGGAAGGACACAGAAGAGGGAAAAAAGGATGGAAGGAAGGAAAGAAGGAAGTAAAACAGATCGGGAAAAAGAAAAAATAAGCAGAAAAAAAAACAAAGGAAGAAAAGAAATAGGAATCAAGGTAAAGAAGAAAGGAAAAAGGAAAGAAGAAAGAGAAGACAAGTAAGAAAAAAATAAAAAGTAAACAGAGAAAGAACAAATGAGAGAAAGACATACGCACAACGGAGGGAAGGAAGAGAAGAAGGAAGGATAAAAAAGAAGGAAGGACGGAAGTAAAGAAGATAAACAAGTAGGGAAAATGAAGCAGCAAACAGGAAAAGAACAAAGGAAGGAAAAAGATACGCAAGAATGGAGTAAAGAAAGATGAGAAAGAGGAACCGAAGAGAAAGAAGGAAAGAAAGAAGGAAGGAGGGAAGGAGGGAGCGCGGCCGGAGCTCCATCAGGGATTATGTTTAGGCAGCGCTCGGAGCCTTGCCCCAAAAATCTCCCATCAATTTTCCATTTCTCCGACACAATTTCTATTCATATTTTCTCATTTCACCGTATAAAAAGTTTGACCACTCGACTTGTAGGAGGCGGAAGGAGGGTCGAAGGGAGGGAGGGAGAGAGGAGAGAGAGGGAAGGTAGGAGGAGGAGGAGAGAAGGGAAAGGAGAGGAGAGGACGCTGCTGGCTGCCCAATGGAATATGATTTTTGAGGGGCTGCATTTTGCATTAGCGCGTGAATTTCTCGTTTTATTGAGTTTCTTGAAGCGAAGCGAAGACGGCGACGGACGAAGAAAGGCGAGAGAGGCGAGACGCTGACCACTTGACGGGGAAGAGATAGCTTTTTTTTTCTCTCTCAATGCCGAAGAAGGAAGGGAGAAGAGGGAGAGAGGGAGGGAGAAGGAGGGATGGAAAAGAGGGCGCAAAGAAGGGAGGGAGGGAACGAGAGAGTGAGTACATGAATTAGGGAAAGGAGGAGAGATAGAACGAAGAATGGGAGGAAAATTAGAATGGAGGGATAAAAAAGAATGGGAAGAAGGGAGAGAGGGGAAGAGGAAGGGAGGAAAAGGCAAAGAAAGAAGGAAAGGAAAGATGAAACGGGGGAAGGAGTGAGTACATGAATGGTAGAATGAATTAGGGAAGGAGGAAGGATGGACAGAAGAATGGAAGGAGAAAAAGAATGGAAGGGAGAACAAGACTGAGGGTGAAGAGAGGGAAGGACCAAAGAAGGGAGAGAGAGAAGAAACGAGAAAGTGAGTGAGTAGATGAATGACGGAATAAATAAGGAAAGAAGGAATAATGGTATGAAAAATGAGAATAAATGAGAATGGAAGGAAAAAAAGACTGAGATGGAGAGGGGGAGGGAAGGGGTGGAAGAAGGGAGGGAGGAAACCAGGGCATGAGCACGTGAACGAGTGAATAAATTAGGGAAGGGAAGGGAGATAGAACGGAGAATGGGAGGAAAATAATAATGGAGGGACAAATGGATGGGGGGAAGTGAGGCGATGAAGATGGAAAAAAGAAAAAAAAAAGTAGGTGAGTGAGTGTGACATTGAGTTGAATGAAAAAATGTAATGAAGTATAAAAGGGGAATGGGAAAGGAGGGAAAAAACAGAATGAGTGAATATATAGATAGGGATAGAGGGAGGAAGGAAGGAAGGGAAATGGGAAGGAAGAGAGGAAAAATATGTGAATGATTACGAAAGTGACTTGAGGAATTAGTGAAAGAAGAGAAGGAGGAAAATGTGAGGAGTTAAAAAAAGGAAAGGGAAAGAAAAATATAAATAAATCCGCAAGGTGGGTTGAGATAAGAGATGAGTGAGGGAGAATGGGAAAGGAGGGATGGTAAGAAGGTTAGGAAGGAGACGAAAAGGAAAGAAGATTAAGATCGAAAAAAAGGCGCACAGAAAAAGAATGAGATGTTTAAGGATTGATAAATGGAAGAAAAGGAAGAAAAAAAGAGAGATGGAGGAGTAGAAAAAGAAAAGGAGGATGAAAAAGTAGGAATAATTCTGATATTGAAGGTGAAATATACATGTATGAAAGAAAAAGGAAACAAGAAAGAAAAAAGAAAGAATACAAAACATCAAAAAAGTAAAGAAAAACACAAACGAACAAACAGTAAAACGAAGGAGAATGAAAGAAGAAGAGCTAATGAGTACAGGAGGAAAGAAAACATAGAAAAAAAAGCGGAGTTAAAGAAAATAAGGAGGGGAGAAAACACAGAGACAGCAGTGAGGGTGAAACAAGACACGAGAAAGGAAAAATAAAGACGAGAGGTGAATGAGAAAGGCAAGAGATATTTTGACAAGTTGGTCGGTTGGCAGTATTAAGGGAGGAAGGAAGGAAGAAGGGAGGATTGTCGGGAGGGGAGGAAGGGAGGATCATCGGTGGGGGGGAGGAGGGAGAATATAACCGTGGGTGTGTCTGGCGGAGAACTACCGTATATCTGTGCGTGTATACGGGACAATTTAAGCAATTTAACAAGTTTCTGCGGTGTGTGTATGCGTGTATGCGGTGTGTGTGGGGGGAGGGGAGGGGGATGATGGTGGGAGGAATATGTGTGTGTGTGTGTGTGTGTGTGTGTGTGTGTGTGTGTGTGTGTGTGTGTGTGTGTGTGTGTGTGTGTGTGTGTGTGTGTGTGTGTGTGTGTGTGTAAGTTTTTATTATAAAACTTCAGGCAAATTAAAATAAAAATTTGAAAAGTTCTTCACCTAGTTAAGCTGAAATTAGCCTCTTTATCCTCTCTCTCTCACACACACACACACACACACACACACACATTCTCCAATATACACGTACATACTTCGTCTCTTTATTTATTTATTTACTCATTTATTTATTTATTTATTTATTTATCAAACACACACATACAAAGGGACTGCAGAGGAGAGAAGGGGGAGACGCACATGTTTGCCTGGAGCGGAGGGGTCGTGTGTGTGTGTGTGTGTGTGTGTGTGTGTGTGTGTGTGTGTGTGTGTGTGTGTGTGTGTGTCTTGCGAGATGGGTGAGGCAAAAGGGGGACGAAAAATAGTTTGTGGGCTTTGCGATTTTATTTTCTTACCTCTCGTGTTTTGTGCTGAGTGAAGGGGTGGGGGGGGGGGAGAGGGGGGGGGTGCGAAGCTGTGGTGGGGGGTGGGGAGGGTAGTGGTGATGGTAGTGGTGGTGATGGTGGGGGGGTGAGTGTAGTAATGGTGGTGGTGGTGGTGGTGTCCAATATTTACAGGTGATATACAGTAAGCGTAAAATGAAGAAGAAGAAGAAGAAGAAGAAGAAGAAGAAGAAGAAGAAGAAAAAGAAGAAGAAGAAGAAGAAGAAAAAGACGAAGAAGAAGAAAAAAGAAGGACAAGAAGAACAAGAAGAAGAACAAGAACAAGAACAAGAAGATGAAGATAAATATGATAAAAAATATAATACAGGTGTGACCTAAAATAAATTAAAACGACTAAGAAAAACGAAAATTACGTGGTGTATTAAAACAAACACATTATTATCATCATCACCATTATTATTGTTACCATTGTTATTATCTATTTAGTTATATACAAATAAAACCGGACAACTTACAGGAAACACACACACACACACACACACACACACACACACACACACACACACACACACACACACACACACACACACACACACACACACAATTACTAACTTGGGCCACAACTGCCCAGACAGATAATAT
>NC_066523.1:14403735-14438735 GCF_024679095.1 Eriocheir sinensis | reverse complement strand
ATAGGATGAAACATCTCAACTTACATTCTCTAGAAAGACGAAGAGTGCGGGGAGATCTGATAGAAGTATTCATATGGGTCAAGGGTTACAACAAAGGCGATATAAGTAAAGTACTAAGAATTAGCCAGCAGGATAGAACACGCAGTAATGGATTTAAATTAGAAAAGTAAAGATTTAGGAGGGAAATAAACAGGCATTGGTTTAGTAATAGGATGGTGGGGGAGTGAAATAGACTCAGCAATCACATAGTGAATGCAGGAACGATAGCTTGTTTTAAGTGTAGACTTAATAGCTACATGGACGAGGATGACAGGTGATAGTGGGGGGGAATATGGATCTGCCTTGTGTAGCCCATTCGGCCTCTTGCAGTCTCCCATTGTTTTTATGTTCTTGTGTTATCTATCCATCTATATATCTCACTCCCTCTAAGTCTCTCTTTTCTCTATTTCTTTGTGTTTGTCATGTATTTACATGTGTGTGTGTGTGTGTGTAATAATAATAATAATAATAATAATAATAATAATAATAATAATAATAATAATAATAATAATAATAATAATAATAATAATAATAATAATAATAATAATAAATATAATATAAAAATTAAATATAGTTATTAATATTGATGAAAATACAATATGAAATATAATAATAAAGGAAAATAAAATATGAAATTAAAGGAGGAGGGTTGTGATTTTTTTAAGGGAGGGAGAAAAGTGAATGATGTGGAGGGAAGGGAAGAGGAGAAGGTAGTGGAGGTGTGGAGAGATGGTGTGTGTGTGTGTGTGTGTGTGTGGTGTGTGTGTGTGTGTGTGTGTGTGTGTGTGTGTGTGTGTGTGTGTGTGTGTGTGTGTGTGTGTGTGGTGAGAAAGAAGTGTGTACAAACATCCACACACATACACACACACACACACACACACACACACACACACACACACACACACACACACACACACACACACACACACACACACACACAACCACACCCTAAAAAACAGGGAATACGATAATAATTAACATAATTAATTACCACCTCCCACCACCCCCCCCACCACCACCACCACCCACACCACCACCATCACCACCACCACCACTAATAACTTCCCCCCCCCACCCCCCCAAGGTGTATAATCAGCCCTGATGACCCGCATACACCCCACATTCACACACGATAACACAATACAACTCCTCCCACATCATTCCTGGTAATCGTCATTAAACAATGATCCACTGACCTAACAATTAAAATTTTTTCAACACGACTAATAAACCAATCGCGAATTTCCTGACTTATTCACGCCACTTTCGGGCCCACCGGAAGTACTGCCGCCGCTGCTACTGCTGCTGACTCTGCTCTTGACTCTGCTTGTTTCTGCTGTTGTTAATGCTTCTACTACTAATACTAATAACACTATTGCTGCTACGAATGATAATGCTAGTAATAATGCTAATAATAATGATAAGACTATTGAAAAACCTAATGCTAATACCAACAATGCAATACTACTTACTACTATCAAAATACTGAACTATCAAATAATGTTACAACTACTACTATACTACTTTTGCTACTGTCACTACTACGCCGGTGGTTGCAGTCTCCTTGTGTTCTTATGTTCTTATGTTCTTATGTTTTTATCTACCTATCTATATCTCTCACTCCCTCTAAGTCTACTTTTACTACTACTTTTTATATTACTGTAGCTACTATTACTATTTCAATTACTACAACATGAAAATTAATCAAGGACCGGAAAATCTCTGTTCATCACGTGGGCGAATGAGTGAGGGTGCGGGGTGACCTCTGGCGGAAATGAATATGATGAATATGAAAGGCAAAGACAGGAAGAGGAGAGGCAGGCAAAGGATGAGGCAGGAAAGGAAAAAAAGAGATGGGGATTTGGGGATTTGGAAGAAGTAAGGGATGAGAGGGGAGAAGAGGGAAGAGAATGAGATGGTGAATAAAGGCAAAGTCAGAGTAGGGAAAATGAGAGAAGGAAGGAGGAGGGGAAGGGAAATCCGAAAGGGGAAGAGATTTGGGAGGAAGAAGAGAAAGGGGAGGGAAGAGAGAGGATAATGAGGAGAAGAAACGAAAAAACAAATAAAAAAATGAGGAGGGGGAAGGAAATCTGAACAGGAAAGAGGATGAGAAAGAAGAAGGAAGAGGGGGAGGAAAGAAGGAGGAGAATAAGGATATGGAGGAGACAGCCAAAGACAATGAAAGGAAAATGGGAAGAGGGAGAAGGAGGGGGAGGGAAGAAAACCTAAAACGGGAAGAAGATAAGGAAAAAGAAATAACGAAAGGAGGGGAGGAGAGGAGGTGAGGAAAGAAAGGCAAAGACAATAAAAAGAAAATGAGAGGAAGAGAGGAAGAAAATGGAGGAGGAAGGAGGAACATCTGAAACGGGAAGAAAATCAAGAAAAAGAGGCAAAAGGAAAGAAGGGGTGGAATAAGATGGGGTGGGAGGGGGGAAGGGGGAGGAGGAAGGGGGATCGGCAGGTATTGAACTTTGACTGAAATATGGCCTCCAATGTTTTGCTATTCATGAAGGAGCTCACCTCATGGTCGATCCATCTCTTTAGCCAATCCTGAGGGTGTTTGGCGGCGGGGAGGGAGGGGGAGAGGGAGGGAAACTGAGAGGAAGAGTGGGAGGGAGAGTGGGAGAGTGGGATAAGAGGGATGGAGGGGAAGAGGGAGGGAGAGTGGGAAAAACGAGATGAGGGAGAGTAGAAGGGAGGAGAGTGGGAGAGTGGGAGGGAGAGAAGTTGGATAAGAGGAATGGAGGATGGAGGAAAAGTGGAGGAGGGAGGGAAAGAAGTGGAAAGTGGATACAGGGAGAGTTGGTGAGTTTAGACGGAGAATGAGAGCAAAAGGAGAAAGAGGAATGGAAATTAGAAAAGGAGGGAGGAAAAGAGGGTGCAGAGGAAGGAGGAAAATGGGTATAGAAGGAGGGATGTGAGGGTAGGTGGGAAGCGTCAAAGGGTTAGGAAGGAGGGAAGGAGAGAAGGTGTAGGGAAGGGAGGGAAGGGAGAAAAGAAAGAGGACAAAAGGGGTAGAAAGGCAGGAAAGGAGAGAAGCAAGAAGAAGGGGGGAGGGTGAGGAAGTAAGGAAGCAGGAGGGGAGAGAAGAGGGGCGAAAGGGAGACTGAGTAAGAGGGAGGATAGAGGATAGCTGGGAAGGAAGGACAGATAAGAGGGAGATGAAGTGGGAGGGAGATAGAGGACAGGGCGAGATGGATGAGGGGTGGAAGGGGAAAGGCAGGATACATACAGAGACAGAGGGAGAGAGAGGGACAAAAGAAGAGAATGTGGGAAATAGTGAAAAAAGGGAAGTAATAAGGAAAGAAAAAGAATGATGGCGTGTAGAGTAGACATGAGAAGAAAGAAAGAAAAAAATAAGGGGAAGATAAAGATGCAGAGATAAGGAGTAGGAGGGGAAAAGGAACAAAATGACTGATTAAAAGTAAGGCAGAAAGAAACGACAGAAAATGCGTGTAAAAGAAGTAAAGATAGAAGATAAGAAATGAGGAGTATATTAAATGAAAATAAATAAATTAATGAAACGATACATGGAAAAAGTGACAAAATGACGACTTGAAGATAATCGAGAACCAGAAAACAAGAAAGAGAGCAAAGGGAAAGCCAGCGAAAAAGATTAATAAACATGGAAATAAGACAAATTAACACAAATAGAAAATAATTAATAAAATGAATAAATGAATAACAAATAAATAGAAAAAAATAAGTATATTAGCAAAGAAATATATATAAGAATCTACCGTGACAAGCATTTTAACATACGATCATTTAATTTTCACACATTTTCACACATTTTTGGGGTCGTTGAAACACTAAGCAGAACAAAAATATCCATAAGCTTGCACTAATGAGGATACTTATTTTGCCGCGCTGCCAGTGACGTGGAGGAGCGAGCTGCATAATTATGTGCCTGATAATTTGTTTGTCAATCATCAGCGACCGCGTCAACCACCTCATTAACGCTTCATTAGTAACAATAACAACAATAACAATAACAATAATAATAATAATAATAATAATAATAATAATAGTAATGATAATAATAATAATAACAATAACAATAACAAAAACAACAATAATAATAATAATAATAATAATAATAATAATAATAATAATAATAATAATAATAATAATAATAATAATAATAATAATAATAATAATAATAATAATAATAATAATAACGATATTGATAATAATAATAATAAGATGAAGAAGAGAAAGAAGAAGAACAAGAAGAACAAGAACAGGAACAAGAACAAGAACACGAAGAACAAGAAGAAGAAAAAGAAGAAGAAAAGGAAAGGAAGAGGAAGGAAAATATTCAGTGGAGAGAGAAAAAAAGACAAATACACACACACACACACACACACACACACACACACACACACACACAACGAAAAAGAACATCCATCCCTATATATAGTAAACGTTACCTACCCACAAACGTTTTCACAGACATGCAAAAAAGGTGAAGGGGAAAAAAAAGTAGACAGGTAAAGAAAGGCAAAAAAAAAAGAAAAAAGGCGGAAAATAAAAGGACAAGGGGGCTCCCGATGCTAGTGTAACATGTATCGGTGGATTTTATTTTTTGTTGTTGTTATTTTTTGTTATTTTTTTCCCCTTTTTTTATCCCCACGTGGAGGCAGCGGCAGCAGGAGCGTCTGGGCGCGTGTCCCTCGTGGCACTAAAAAGGCGCGCAGAGTTACGTCCATTCTCAAGTCGCGGCCGAAAAACGCTTACTTTCTTTCCTTGAACCTCACCCCCCCCCCCTCCCCTTTTCCTTCTCTCCCACTCTCTACCCCCCCCCCCTCTCTTTCCCCCTATCCAGCTTCTCTCCCTTGCATTACCTTTCTTTTCCTTTCTCTTGCCTAGAACCCCCCAGCTTCCCTCTTCCCCCTGTCTACTGCTCCCCCAACTTATCTCATTTGCCTTACCTTTCTCTCTCTTCTCTACAACAACCCCCCCCCCCCCACACTTTCCCTGTCACCTCTCTCTTTCCCCTTCTTCTTTTTCTCTTCCTTGCCTTACCATCCTCTTCCTTATAACTCCCACCCAATTCCCTCTCTCTTTCCCTATCTCCCACTTCTTTCCCTTGCTTTGCCTTTCTCTCTCCTCATTAGAACGCCCTTCTCCCATCCCTCTCCCGCACTCTCTTCTCTCTCCTCATTAGAACGTCCCCTCCCTTCCCTCTCTCCCACACTCTTCTCCCTCTCTTACCCTCTCCTCGCCTTCTCCTTGCCCTACCTTTCTCCATCTTCTTTTAAACCCTCACCACCTTTCCTCTCCTCACCTCTTCCTTATATATCTCCTCTCTATTCCCCTTCTATACACCTTCTCTCCCTCACTCCTTTTCCTTGAACTACCCCCAAACCCTTCCTTCGTTTCCCCATCTTCATTTCCATCATTCTCTCACTCCCTCCTTGCGACTATATATCCCTTCTCCCTAACTCTATCCCTCCATTACCCTCCTTTTCTCTTTCTTTTTCTCTCCCTCTTCTCCAGCTGCTTCTTCTGTTCTTTCTCTCCTCTATATGGCTTACTCTTTTCTTGCCCGTCTCTCTTCCTTAGCCCCTTCTTCCTCCTCCTCTCTTTCCCATCCAACTGCTTAGCTTCCTTACAGTGGTTTGATTATTTTGTTCTCCCTCTATTTCTCTAATTCTTCTCCGCTCCCTCCTTTTCCCTCCTATCCCCTTTCCATCACCTTTCCTTTTCTTGGTTTTGTTTGGCTATTTTCTCTTCCCTCCCATTTCCCCTCCGACACTCATAAACCCATATTAGGTGTCTGAGGATGAGTAAGACGAAAAGATGAAAACAAAAAGAAGAAAAGGAAGAAGAAAAAAAGAAAGAAGAAGAAGAAGAAGAAGAAGAAGAAGAGGAAGAAGAAGAAGAAGAAGAAGAAGAAGAAGAAGAAGAAGAAGAAGAAGAAGAAGAAGAAGAAGAAGAAGAAGAAGAAGAAGAAGAAGAAGAAGAAGAAGAAGAAGAAGAAGAAGAAGAAGAAGAAGAAGAAGAAGAAGAAGAAGAAGAAGAAGAAGAAAAAGAATCAAACAAAAGATGCGTGATTATATGTTGATGAAGATGATGGTGGTGGTGATGATGACGATGATGATAATGATGGTGATAATGAAATGATATTGATAGTGAAGAGGAGAAAGATGACCCAGAAATCGACATAAATAATCATACCCTCTCTCTCTCTCTCTCTCTCTCTCTCTCTCTCTCTCTCAGTAACAATATTATGACAAACACACACACACACACACACACACACACACACACACACACACACACACACACACAAAACAGAGGTATGCCCATATGGAATGCAAGATGAGAGAGAGAGAGAGAGAGAGAGAGAGAGAGAGAGAGAGAGAGAGAGAGAGAGAGAGAGAGAGAGAGAGAGAGAGAGAGAGAGAGAGAGAATATAGGGGAAGAAGAAGAGGGAGAGGGAGAGATGTGGAATGAATGATGAGGCAGAAGGAGTAAAAAGAATAGAGTGCTCAAGGTTTCAAGGTGAGGTTGATTTAATGGTCAACGAATGCCTGGGACAGAGTCGGAAGGGGAGAGCGAGCTAAGAGGGGAATGAGCAAAGGAGAGGTGTGAGAGGGAGTGGGACAGAGAATAGAGGTGAGAGATCAAGAGTGGGATGTTCAAGGAAGCAGAAACACCTCTATGGGAGAATAAACAAAAGGGGAGAGAGAGTGTGAGTGAGCGAGAGTGTGTGCGTGTGTGTATGTGTGTGTGTGAGAGAGAAAGAGAGGAGGCAAAGTCAGTGTAAACGAGGAAGAAATGATTGAATGAGTGAGTGTGTATTTGTGATCCTTGTGTGTGTGTGTGTGTGTGTGTGTGTGTGTGTGTGTGTGTGTGTGTGTGTGTGTGTGTGTGTGTGTGTGTGTGTGTGTGTGTGTCATTTTTCCTTATTCTTTCCCTTTATATTTTCCCCTTCATCACTCTCCCCATCTTTTCCTATCCCTCTCTCTCTCTCTCTCCCTCCATTCTTGCTTTCTCTTTATCTTCTCTCCTTCTATTCTCTTTCCACTTCTTCCCATCCTTCCTTATTACTAATTCTCTTCTTTTCTTTTTCTTGCTTTTTTTGTTTTCGTCCTTTTCCTTTTTGCCATTCTTTTTACTGCATGTTTCCAGTTTCTATTGTGATACGATTTTTCTTAATGCAATAATGCCTAGATTATTTTTCTCTACCTTTATAAGTCTTTAAACTGATTTCTTATTTATTTATATCTTTTACGCCGTTGGTTCTCTCTCTCTCTCTCTCTCTCTCTCTCTCTCTCTCTCTCTCTCTCTCTCTCTCTCTCTCTCTCTCTCTCTCTCTCTCTCTTCCATGCACCTCTCTCTCACGCTTTCTTCATCCATGCCACAGTAAAGGAGCAGCGGGGAGCAGACAGCAGTAGCAATAACAGCAGCAGCAGCAGCGGGCTAAGGATGTGACTCCCGTAATAACGCAACGGCGCGGCAGAAATCTTAATTAAACTAAAACAATACAAACCCGAGGATGAGCATCGCTAAACGCATCCATGAATCGCTCAATTACCCTTTAAGTGCGCGTGGCCCTGTGTTACCTGCGCTAATTAACAAGGGCGGCCGAGATGATGAACGAATGTCGCCTTGTTTACTGGAGGAGAGAGAGCGAGAGTGAGTGAGTGGGGGGCGGCTGGTCATGGTAGTGGTGGTGGTGGTGGTGGTGGTGGTTCAGGGCCGAGATACCTGAGCCTGGCTGCTTCATTAGTCACGGGGACACGTCCTTGTTTATGCTGGCCCGGCGAAAGGGTTTTGTGCGGACGGCAGATAATACTGACGGCATATATATGTATACACGGCAGGCAGGTGGTGGAGAGAGAGAGAGAGAGAGAGAGAGAGAGAGAGAGAGAGAGAGAGAGAGAGAGAGAGAGAGAGAGAGAGAGAGAGAGTGAGAGAGAGAGAGAGAGAGAGAGAGAGAGAGAGAGAGAGAGAGAGAGAGAGAGAGAGAGAGTAGTTGAAGATTAGGGTACGACCTAAATAGAATATGACAAGGAGGAGCGCGCGCACACACACACACACACACACACACACACACACACACACACACACACACACACAGAGGAATAATTACTAAGAGAGAATATTCTGTTTTCCAAGTCCTACTGTTATCATATTCGCTTTCTTCCAATCATTTTCCGAAGCCTCCTCCTCTTTCTCCTCCTTCTCCTCCTCCTCCTCCTCTTCCTCCTCCTCTTCCATATACTGATACATCTTAAACTATTTATCTCTCTCTCTCTCTCTCTCTCTCTCTCTCAACGCCCACTTCTCTATATCCCTCCCTCCCTACCTCCTTTCTCTCTTAGTCTCTCCCTATCTCCTTCCATTCTTCTCTTCACCTCTCCATTCCTCCTCCACCCCTCCTCCCTTCCTCTTCCATATCTCACCCTCCCTTTCTCTTTCTTTCTCTCCCTTCCCTTCCCCCCCTTCCCTCATCTCTCAACAAAGTTAATCCCTCTTCCGGCTCACCTCTACAAAAGTAACTCATCTCTCTCTCTCTCTCTCTCTCTCTCTCTCTCTCTCTCTCTCTCTCAATTTCTAAAAAAAGGAAAAGGAGAAGGAGGTGAGGAAAGGAAGGAAAATAAACGGTGACAAGGAGGAAAAGGAGGAAGAGTAGGACCAAGAAGAAGAAGAAGAAAAAAAAGGAAGAAAGAAAAAGAAGAAAAAAAAGAAAAAAAAAAGGAAATAAGGGAAAAAAAGGCAAAAATGTATGAAAAATAGGGAAGATGAGGGGCTGCAGGTGGAGGGAAATTAAAGGACGAGCGGAGGAGATAATATGGACTGGAGAAAAGAGGAAGAGAAAACGAGGAGGAGAAAGATAAATAGAGGGGGAAGGGGGAGGATAGAGTGCTGGATAAAGGAAAAGAGAGAGGAAAGAGAAGAATGAAAGAGAGGGACAGAAGAAGATTATGAGAAAATGAGCAGTGACAAACGGGGGAGAGAAGAAATAAGGAAGGGATAGAAAATGGAGGTGAGGAGACAGATATAGAAAACGAAGAGGAAGAGGGACAGGGAGGATGAGAGGGAGGGTATGGTGAAGGGAAGAAGGAATGGGAAGATGAGGCGAGGGGACGGTAAGGGGAAGGAAGGGGAGGATTAAGTAGGGGATGGAAAAAGGAAGAGTGAAGGCAAAAAAAGGAAAATAAAGGGAAGGAAGAGAAATGAAGAGGGGACCGTGAGGAGGGAAGGGAAGGAGAGGGAAAGGGAATAAGAGAAAGGAGTGAGAATTGAAAGAGAAAGAGTGGAGGCAAGAACAGGAAAGGAAGGAAGAACACGAGCAGAGGGGAGAGGGAAGGGAAGGTGAGAAGAAGGGGGTGGGAGGAGGAGGGGATAACAGAGGGAGAAGAGAAGGGAAGGGAGGAAGACGGGGGAAGGAGAGGGAGGGGAGGGAAGGTATGGGGACGCGGAAGAGGGGGAAAGAAGGGGTGGGAGGAATGGGAGAAGCAGAGGAAGAGGAAGGGAGGGGAGGGATGGTATGGGGGAGTTAGAGGAAGGGGAAGGAAGAGGTGGGGTGGGGAGGGGAGGGGAAAGAAGGGGAGAAAGTCTTTGTGCCGCCGCTGACCCCAACATTTTGACAAAACTAGCGTGTGACAACTTTTCCGTGTGGCTGTACCTTACCTGACACACACACACACGACAGAGCAAGTATAAACATTTCCAGGCAACAGAAAACAAAGTCACAACATTTAAATCACTATAAAAAAATCAGATGAAAAAATTGTATGAAAGAGTAATTTAATAGGCTCATTAAAAAGGTTTCTCATCTTTTTTTTTTTCCTTATCGCATGAGTAAACAATCTCACCTTTGACCTCTTAATCGCCAATAATAGTTTTTGTTCTAACTCTCCTTCAAATTTCCTTGAGAATTAAGACACCTCTCCATCCGAAATTGACCTCTCTTTTGGTCACTCTTCTCTACTTTTTTTTTATAGGAACAGCGCTGGCAGCCGTTTTTGTGTATACCTATTTTTGCCCTTGAGCCGCTTCTCGTACTATAAAAAAAAAAGTTCTTTAAGCGGTAATAAAAGTAGATTTTCCAATGGTGATGAAAACTTTATATTTGTTTTCGTCATAGCACAATTAACTTCATACTAAAAATAGAAGAACGAAAGCAAGCGGGTGAAGAAAACAGAGTCGTGGCAATATTAGAGAGTTTCCAACAGAGTAAAAACTAGACCAAAAAAGTATGAGTGTGTATGAGTTTGATTGCTGGCATAATCTGGGAGGAGCACACGCTGGGTACATTTGCAAATTCATTCAGAGCTAAGTAACACAATCACTCCACCCCCCCACCCACCCCGCCCTCGGGCAGCACGTAGAGGCCTCTGGGGGACACACACACACACACACACACACACACACACACACACACACACACACACACACACACACACACACACACACACACACACAGGGAAAACAAAACATGCGCCTCTCACAAACAAACAAAAGCATTACGTTAATTGCGAGGTAACGTAGCATCATTAGAAGGTCAAAAACACCCATGAATTCATAAGCAAACTGGATAGAAGCTGAAAATGGGAGCAGGAGACGATCTGAAAACAGGGTAAACTCTTCCATACTATAACAACAATAAACAGCTTGGTAAATAAAAATACACAAACTAGAATAACTTTAGTTCGTTCTATTGATTTCTCGCTCGGTGCTATCAAATTCGTTCTTTTAGCTTTGTTTTGTTTATCGTGACAGCATGAGGTGGATGGCTAGTTCCGTCATTAACAGGTAACTAAATGAGAAAGACAAAAGAAAGGCATAAACGAAAAAATAAATATATCTATCATCTTTAGTCTTCCATATTTTCTCATCTCCAACACCCTCCTCATCCCAACCTTCTCCCGTCCACCACTAACCCCATCACCACTAACACAAACACCACTACCACTAACACTAACACCACCACCACTAACACAAACACCACTACCACTAACACTAACACCACCACCACTAACACAAACACCACTACCACTAACACTAACCCCATCACCACTAACACAAACACCACTACCACTAACACTAACCCCATCACCACTAACACAAACACCACTACCACTAACACTAACACCACCACCACTAACACAAACACCACTACCACTAACACAAACACCACCACCACTAACCCCGTCACCACCACCACTAACACTAACACCACCACCACTAACCCCGCCACTACCACCACTAACATTAACACCACCACCACTAACCCCATCACCACCACCACTAACCCCATCACCACCACCACTAACCCCATCACCACCACCACTAACCCCATCACCACCATCACCGTCACAGAAAATTATAAATAGTGAAAACAGTATACAGTAATACAAGGATAAAAGAAAAACAAGAAAAATGGAAAGGCAAACTTAGAGCAAAAGGCCAAAATATATACATCATTTTTACACTATCCTCTTACACCTCCTCATCCTCTCCCTCCCTCCCCGTCCACCACCGCCACCACCACCATCTTACAAGTGACGTGAAGGCGCCTCTCGCTGCGGGTAAAATTTCGGAAACTATTCTCCCAAACAAATTGTTGCCTCGAGAAGGTCTGAGAGGCGAAGAGTGCAAATTAGAAGTTTTCCCAGCAGCTACAGTGAACCCCGGCCCGCCCCCCGCCCCCCAGGCTCCCCAGCCGCCCCGCCCCACCTACATTATACACCCACTTGGTATACATATCCCATGGTCACTTGGAGTCCATACAAAGTACATTATCCCGGGAGGAGGCGCTGAAGAAACGAGGTGATTCCACTTTATAGAGACGGCGGATTTATGATGAACAGTGAAGTATCTAGATGGACCTTGCATGGCCGCCCCAAGCAACTCTGGCCCCTCGGCACGGAGCGCACAAGATCCATATTGATTTATAGCCCCGCCGCTGATGGAGTGGTGGTCATCCGTGGCGCGGCGGCAAGCTAACATGACCTTCGAGTCCACGGGGAGATACGGGCGGGAGTGGCGTGAAATTCCGTCCTGCTATGCATTGGTCAATCTCCACCTTCAAGTTGTGAACAAAATACTTGAGAGGGCGCGGTCATAACCGGAGAATGGGGCCGAGGTTCTTGAGGACTCCTTCACCAAATGGACACAGGCTCCCCGGCTGGCTGGCTGGCTTGGCTGGCTTGGCTGGCTGGCTGGCTGATTTGGTTGGCTGGCTTGGCTGGCGGGCTTGATTGGCTGGCTTGGCTGACTGGCTTGGCTGACTGGCTTGGTGACTGGGTTGCTGGCTGGGTGAGTGAATGTACGGTTCATTGGCTGGCTGGCTGTATGTGTGGTTGGCCTGGCCGACCGGTTGGCTGATTGGGTGGGTGGGTGTATGGTTCATTGGCTGGCTGGTTGAATGTGTGGCTAGCTAGCTGGCCGGCTGGATGGATGGATGGATGGATGGATGAGTATATAACTAGTTGGCTGTTTGGATAACTGGATGGGTGGCTGACTGGCTAGCTTAGAGGTAACTGGTACCCATTTGTTAAGTTACAAGATAGTTTTTTTATCCTCCTCCTTTTTCACTCTTCTCCTTACTTTCCTGTCACTGTATTTGTTTTTTATATTCATATCTGCTCATCGAGGAGATTTTTCCTTTTGATGCCCTCTCATAACCTCAATAACAAAAATGAATAAACATAAGAACAGAAATGACAATGATAATAACAATAACAATAATTAGTGCATGGTTGACTAGGTGAGTGGGTGGGTGGCTCTGTGGGTTCGTGGGGGCATAAAACTGTGGTGAAGGACAGGCGTGTTGTTTGTTATTCCTCAGGTGGGAGGGGGAGGTGATTTTCTTTTTTATTTATTTTCCACAAGCCCTGTCTGAACTCTTAGGCCAAGGAATGGGGTGGGGGTGGAGGTAAGGAGGTAGAGGTAAGGAGTGAGGGAGGTGAAGGTAAGGAGGTGGAGGGAGGGAAGGAGAGGGGAGGAGGGGAAGGAAAATTGTGGTAGTGGTGACGACGTCTTGCCTTGTTTCCTTTGTAATGTTGTCCGCCCAATTTACTGCTCGACGAAGAAGGGAATGAAAACAAGTGCGAGAGGAGAGGGAGGAAGAAAAGGAAGAAAAGGAAATGGAGGAGGTATTGAAGGAGGAGGAGGAGGAGGAGGAGGAGGAGGAGGAGGAGGTGAAGATGGAGGTAGAGGAGGAGGAAGAAACAAAAAAAACGACGACGAGGTGTGAGAAAATACTTGACTTAAATGAATATATCGATCAGTATACGCGAGTCCTTTCTCCTCCTCCTCCTCCTCCTCCTCCTCCTCCTCCTCTTCCTTCCCTTCCCTTCCCCTCCCCTCTCAGCTCCTCTCCTCTCCTCTTCTCTCCTCTTCCTTCTTTTGCTCCTTTTCGTCTACATGTATGTAAGATATAACAAGGCCATTTCCAGACACAAACCAAAAAATTGCCATAACCAGCGCCATCTGCCGAATCCAAAACTTAAGTCCACCTTTACGCCACCAGGGGGCAGATAGGACGGAGCATGTGCGTTTCTTCGCACTCTTGTAAAAAAATGCATCACGTGTGGAAAACTGCCCCCGTGATTTGAGTTTTCCAAGAAGTTACACATTTCCTGGTTAGATAATACTCCTTCTTGACACGCTGTGGCACTATAATAAGGAACAACTAATATCTCCACCTACATGCATATTCTGGAAGAGATGCCAGAAGAAGTAACGCCACGTCCAATGTACAGGCTCAAAGACTAAAAGATTCTGGGTAAAGGGACTTGCACGGGTTTCAGAGCATTTAAGAAAAATGCCCCACAGCTCTATAATGGGTTACCCGAGGACGTTAAGAACAGTGGCAATCTGGCAGCTTTCAAGAAAGCATTGAAGACTAACTTATTCACTAAATCCTACGACGTTACAAACATGAAGACTAAGCACAACTTTCGGTGCTAACATTACTGTTATAATGTTGACGGCCCTGTGAAGCGCTGTGCTGGTAGCGGATCGGGGCCTGAAACCTCATCAACGGTAAACGGTAAACGGAAGAAGCGTGATGTTAGCCTTATTTGAATACACCGCTGATGCCCCTCTGCAAGTGGGATCCGTCATCTTAAGAGAAAACCTTCCCCACACTAGGTTGCCACGGACGAGTGACAGAAGACGAGGAGAGAAGGGCTCTAACACCTGACATACCCGCTAACGACGCATTGAAAAGTAAGAGGGAAGTGTGTGAGACCGTCCATCCGTCTCCTCTCTGCCCTGGACAAAGAGTCAATAAAGTTTGTTAGCAATGACTAGCGCCGGAATATCTATCGCTTGTAATGGCCAGATCAATGTCCACTCGTAACATCTCGCGGTTCTAGCACAATTTGAATCCCAGTGTCCAGGCCGCCGTAGCTTAATCTCTTACTCAATCCTCATAAAAGATCTACCCACATTCCCAGTCTAATCCCCTCTTCAACACATAACCCAGTGCTCTACCCATCACCCACTGTCCTATGTAATTAACTATGCAGGCAAATATTAGATGGATTAAATGACACTAAAAATAGGAATGAAAACCTATGAAGGGAGACTAACGATAGGGCAAAGTAAGAAGCAAAAAAATAATAACAAACGCACGAGCCTGTATTTCCTCCTTAATACGAACTGAACGCTCTATGAAGTGAGCATCAAAAAACATTTCCAGTCCCATCTGACCCTCTTGCTTCCTCCTTTCCTCTGTTTGTTGGAGAAGTGCTGTATTTTTTTCCTGTTTTTTACCCTTGAGCTGCCTCCTTTGATGTAATAAAAAATAACACCAACAAAATATGGGAATAGTTTGAAACCCTAATTGAATCCCATTACCAAGAATCCCTGTCCAGCAATCCTCATAACTATGCCCAACATTCAGACTCGCTACCAATCAGTCAGTCAGTAGGGTTTTTTTTTTTTTTTTTTACAACATAGGAGACGGCTCAAGGGCAACAAAAAATAAATCCCAACATGAGATCAATACTAAAAATAACATCAGCACAGACCTTTTGCTGAGGCTGTCGGGCAGCGCTGAGGAGGAACCGCGTCTGCAAGAGAAAATGTTCATGATGCGGGTTTTTATCTTTCCACAGCATGCTAAGGCACACTTGTATCTATAATCTGACCTAGAGGCTGCACGGTAAAGAAGAAGAAGAAAACAAGAACAAGAACACCAAGAACAAGAACAAGAACAAAAACAAAAAGAAGAAAACAAGAGCAAAAAGAACAAGAAGCTCCTGTCTCCCCCTTAATAGTTGTATTCCTCTTCCTCGTCCTTCTGACTGGCCCATTTCATTCTTCCTCACGCTGCCTTTTTCGTCCTTCTCTCTCTCCCTTTCTTACTGTTCTTTCCTTGCCCTTTCTCATGCAACCCCTTCTCCCTCAGCTGTCTTCCTCTTCCTCGTCTTCCCCCCTTAATCCTCCCTTAATTATCTCCCTCTCCCTTGATAACTTTTTCCTAACCCTTCTCTTCTTCCCTTACTGCTCTTCCCTAACCCTTCCTTCCTTACTCAACCTCTTTTTCTTCGGCTGTCTTCATTTTCCTCGTTTTCCTCCCTTTAACTCCCTTAATTCTCCCTTAATTCTCCCTTACTTTCCTCTCTCCCTCTCCCTCAATAACTATTTTTCACCCTTTTCTTCTTCCCTTCCTTACACTTTATCATGCAACCCCTTTCTCCTCAGCTGTCTTTCTCTTCCTCGTCTTCCTCCCTTAAACTCCCTTAATTTTCCCTTACTCTCCTCTCTCCCTCTCCCTCAATAATTATTTTTCACCCTTTTCTTCTTCCCTTCCTTACACCCTCTTTCTCCTAAGCTGTCTTTCTCTTCCTCGTCTTCCTCCCTTAATTCTCTTTTACTTTCCCTCCTCTCTCTCCTTTCCTTAATAGCTGTTTCTCGCCCTATTCTTTCTCCCTCTTTTCTTACCCTTTCTCATGTAACCCCTTTCCTTTCAGCTGTCTTCTTCCTCTTCCTCGTCTTCCACTCTTTAACTCCCTTATTTCTCCCTTTTAACCCTTTTTATCCTTTCTTTACTGTTCTTTCCTTACCCTTTCTCAGGCAACCCCTTCCTTCATATCGGCTGTCTTCCTCTTCCCCTTCTTCGTCTTCCTTCCTTTAACTCTCCCTTAATGCTCCTTCCTCTCCCTCCCCCACACCCCCTCCCTTAATCGTCCCAGGCGTGGAGGTGATCAAAACAAACAGGCGCCCTCTGACGGTCCAAATTGTCTCTTGCTTATTGGACGCGGCGGATAAATTGTTAATGAGTAATTGTGGTGATGAGGATAATGATGACAGTCCCCGGCCCGTTAACAAAGTGGTGCTGGTGGTGAGGATGGTGGTGAGGGGGGGAGGGGGGGAGGGAGTGACACAACAACCTATACAACACCAGCTCCTTCGGGACAATTAGTGGTGGTGGAGGCGACTTGGTGACAAAGACGAGGAGGAGGAGGAGGAGGAGGAGGAGGAGGAGGAGGAGCAACAGTAATAAAGGCCAAAGCAAGATATAACTACCACTCTTCCTCTCTTCTTCCCCGTCTTTCTTATTCTTCATTATTATTATCATTATCATTATTATTATTATCATTATTATTATTATTGCTATTATCTTCACCTCCTCCTCCTCCAAATCCATCTCCTCCTTTTATTCTTCCTCCTCATACACCCTAACTTTTTTTTTTTTCACTTCTTCCCATCTATAGTTCTCTTTTCTTCTTCCTCCTCCTCCTCCTCCTCTGCATCTTGTTAGTGCCGCTGAACCACTTTGTCTTCTTAGCAACACGACATTTGATGGACCGCACTTCGATAACAACACAATGAACGCATTCTTTCTCTCTCTCTCTCTCTCTCTCTCTCTCTCTCTCTCTCTCTCTCTTATTAAGGTTACCAACACCTATGATGCCCTTCCTCCTTCCCCCCTGTTATTTTCTTTTTCTTTTTCTCATCTTCATCCTCCTCATAATCCTCCTCCTCTTATTTCTCCTTTTCCTCACTGCTTTCACGGTCAGACAAGAAATAATATATACGTGTTACTTAAGAACAAGAACAAGATGAGCACGATATAAAAGAACACAAACTAGAAAGGAAAGATGAGGAATAATAAGAAAAACAAGACGAAAAAGCAAACGATTAACTACAAGAAGAAGAAGAAGAAGAAGAAGAAGAGTGACAACAACAACAACAACAACAACAACAACAACAACAACAACAACAACAACAACAACAACAACAACAACAACAATAATAATCACCAGCACAAAGACGCACCGCCAATGTCAGGATAAGAAAAACTAAACAAAACACAACAAACATCAACTCGATATAAAAAGGCGCCGGAGAACACACCCAAATCCCAGTGTATCAACGCGAACAAATTTATCGTTTCGCTGCGCCGGTAACCAGACTTAGCGCACGCCCGGCAGCTGACCTCTCTTTTTATTACTGCTTCCCCTCTTTTACGGCAGGCCAGCGAGAGGATCAGGCTAATTAAATAAACAAAACTGACCGATGAGCGAAGGCAGACCAATGAAAAGCTGGTGTCAAAACAAGTAGAAGAGAGAGAGAGAGAGAGAGAGAGAGAGAGAGAGAGAGAGAGGTGAAGCAACATATTAATTAGAGCTTTGCGCATCACAAAGACAAAGACGCAACACAACACGTCAGCGACACGTCCCGAAGCTCAACACAAACAACACGGACGCGATCGCTGGCTGCTCTTCGCTTTTAGATTTTGCAAACGTGATTATGAAGAGCGAGCAGCGCGCTAAAAAGAAGGACAGAGGAAATAAATGTCAGGAGCTCAGGATAACAAGAGTATTCTCCCTGACGACTGATTCCATGATCCAGCCACGGAGTTTGTTTTACGACTTTTATTGTTGTTGTTGTTATTATTATTATTATTATTATTATTATTATTATTGTTGTTGCTATTATTATTATCGTCATTATTATCATTATTATTATTATTATTATTATTATTATTGTTATTATTATTTTTTATTATCATTATCATTATTATTATTACTATTAGTATTAGTATTATCAGTAGTAGTAGTAGTAGTAGTATATAAAGCCCAAAAGACTGTCCTGAGCAAAAGTGTGAGTGCGTACTAAATGGTAACAGAACAATACCGCGACATAATCTCATGACGTACGTGTTCTAAAAAGGAAAACGTAAACCGCAAAATAATATGGCGGTGATAACGCAGCAGGAGTTTACAATACGCTCACATATTACGAAAGCAACATTCTGGCTACCATATTTATCTAGAGGTTTAGAAAGACAGAGAATCAGATGAAGATATAGAATTAGAACCTTTGTCGAGGCAGGACTGAGTACACTAACATGATACAGAGATAATAGGAAAACGTGTGTAAATGCCTTTGTTTAACAGTATACTTCAGTGATGGCTGAAGGTAATATAAGATCAGCCAATACGTAAACTTCCTTCCCTCCTTCCTTCTTTTTTCTAATTTTCTTTACTTCCTTCTTTCCCTTTCCTCTCATTTCCTTTCCTTCCCTTCCCTTTCCTGATTTTTCCTTTCCTTCCCTGACATTCACTTTCTCATTGCCTTTCATTTCATTTCGTTCCGTTCCAATCCGTTCAGCTCCCTTCCCATCCCTTCCCTTCCATCCCCTCACCTTGCCTTCTCTCCTCTACCTTTCCCTTCCTTTCTTCTCCGTCCTCCACTGTTTTTCTCCTTCCCTTCCTCTAACCACCCTTCCTTTATATCCTTCCTCATTTCCTTGTCTCAATCTCCTCATCATCATCATCACCATCCTCATCCTCCACCCTTCTCTTTCCTTTCCTTTCTTCCTTTTTCCTCTCCCCCTCTCTTTAGCTCGTTCTTTTTGACGAGGATTTCAAATATTTACGTGCGCTGCAAAGAAATTAGAAGCAACAAAGTAATTAGCCCGAATTCACGCGGCGATATAAATAATGTTAATTGCAAGAGAGAGGGAAAGAGGAAGCCCGCGTGGAAAACAGGGCGATAATTAATCAAAATCCATCAGTCATTATGAAAGCCTTAATTACGTATGAGCAATATCGAATAAGTGATGACCAATGATAATTTTGTCACAGTGTTGGGTAAGCAATATTTAACACGAGGGGTACCGGCATAATCATGGGCCGGATTTGCCTATTATTCACACCTCATTGTTGATGCTACAGCGGCCGTTGTTTTCATTGTTTACTGTTAGCATTCCCGTTATTATTGTTACTGTTGTTGTTGATATTGGAGTTACTATTGTTGTTGTTTATTCCTATTCTTTTGGTTAGTGTATAGGTTATGGCCATTATTTTTGCCCTTATCCTCATCATCATCATCGTCATCTTCGTCTTCATCTTCTTTCTCAGATTCTCTTCTCAGATTCTCAGATTCTCAGATTCTCAGATTCTCTTCCTCTTGCTCCCCCTTCTACTCCCTCTCCTGCTCCTCCTCTTCTTCCTCCTCCCCTTCCGCCTCCTCCTCTTCCTCTTTCACTTCCTCCCCCTCCTCCTCGTCCTCATCATCATCACTGTAATGCCTTCACAGCTCCGGCATTTCCTAGTCCATCGCAGAAACAGGATAACAGTGCAAAACTATCACTCCAATTGCACTTCCCAGTCTCTTTGCGTCAATCTTTTCCCTCCTATTCTCTCTCTCTCTCTCTCTCTCTCTCTCTCTCTCTCTCTCTCTCTCTCTCTCTCTCTCTCTCTCTCTCTCTCTCTCTCTCTCTCTCTCTCTCTCTCTCTCTCTCTCTCTCTCTCTCTCTCTCTCACACACACACACACACACACACACTCTCCCTGGCTCACTATGATAAGTGTTCGCGCCGGCACTCGCAATGCAGGACAAAGCCGTCTCGTACAATTGATAATACCCATTTAAGCTGTAAATACGCTCTAATATGCCGGGGCAATGCTCTTAAGTAAATGAGTCTCCATCAGTTGAGATAGGCAGGTTAGGGTAGACGGGCGGAGGGGCGGCTCCCTGGCTCCCTGGCTTACTTACTCGCACTGCCTCACTCGTTCACTCAGGCTCGCTCCGAAGGCCCCTGATCAGCCTCTGTACTACTGGGTAAGTATCCCAAGCACTCACCTCCGAGTCACTGCCACCGTTGCCAACACCGCATTAACCTACACTACTTCGGTACTGATTGCTTGGCGCGCTATTCTGGGTACACTGATGGGTTGTGTGTGTGTGTGTGTGTGTGTGTGTGTGTGTGTGTGTGTGTGTGTTTCCTTGGTGCTATTACTGCTGCAGCTCCTACTATACTACTTCTACAAGAGAAACAAATATCATTACTTATATAACAACGTCTGCTATGCTAATTTTCATACTGTTGTTATTACTACTACTACTACTACTACTATTACTACTACTACTATTACTACACTACTACTACTACTACTACTACTTCTACTACTAATTCTACTACTACTGCAGGATGCCTTTACCACTAAAACTATTATAAGGCTACATCATTGTCAATTTTTAATCACTTTAGCAGGGCCGTTCCAATTCAGTATATGCCTTCCTTGTACCTAATCTTCCTCGTGTGATATATACGTCTGGCCGTCTGCAGAAATATATCCTCTGCTAAATCTACGTTTCCTGCCCCTCCAATATCACTTCCCTTTCTTTCCTTTCGCTTCCACTTCACCCTTTACTTCACATTACTTTCCCCCCTCCCTTTTCTTTTCCAGCTAGCTTCATCTGCCCTTTCCATTATTTTCCGTACATTCTCCTACTTTCCTACCCCTTTCCTTTATTTTACTACTTTTACTTTGATTTTCTTTTTTTCCCTTCTCTTCCTTTCCCGTTCTTTCATCTCCTATACCTTCCCCCCCTAGCTGTTCCTATCCTTTACTTTCTCTTGCCTTCCCTCCCTATCTTGTCCTATACCTTTACTTTCTCCTTTTCTCTCGTTTTTTTACCTCTGTTACCTTCCCTCCCTACCTATTCCTATCCTATCCTATCCTTTCCTTTTTCTTGCCGTCTCTCCCTACCTTTTCCTTTCCCTTCAAATCCTCGCTTCTGTTTACGTCTTCTTTTATTTACATTCCTTTCCTCCTCCTATTTCTGCTTGTCTACATATTAACTTAAGTTGCTACGTGTTCCTGTCCTATCCCTTTCATCCCTCAATTCCATTCCTTTAATTCCTGGTATTTTCGTTTTTTTTCACTTTCCCTTTATCTTACTTTATATCTATAGACTCGTTTGTCCTGACCTCTCCTTTCCTTTTCCCCTTTATCTATCTCTCTTGTTCCTTTTCTTCCTCATGTCATCTCTTCTTTCCATCTTTTTTCCTGTTCTGTAATATGTCTTCCCGGTAGATAACGTTTGTGTGTGTGTGTGTGTGTGTGTGTGTGTGTGTGTGTGTGTGTGTGTGTGTGTGTGTGTGTGTGTGTTGTCCATCTTTCTCAGTCTGTCTGTCCGTTTCTCCGTTTGCTTTTCTATTTTAGTGGCTGCCAGTCAATCTCTCTCTCTCTCTCTCTCTCTCTCTCTCTCTCTCTCTCTCTCTCTCTCTCTCTCTCTCTCTCTCTCTCTCTCTCTCTCTCTGTATCTATCTATCTGTCTGTCTATCTGCCTATCTATCTATCTGTCTATCTATCACTATCAATCTGTCTATCTAGCTATGTGTCTGTCCGTCTGTCTGTATAACCATTGTATAACCATCTATCTCACTCTTAGATTATTTTCCATTAACCAAGTAAAACCGGAAGAAAAGAGTCGCTTGATTTTCATTATGTTCAGTCGAAAGCATTACTTAATAAAAGGAAATTCGGCTGCCATTCCCTTCCCTCCCCCCCCCCTCTGCCCCCCTCCCTTACCTCCCCAACACACCCGCCCGCCGCAGAACATTTTACATCTTATATTTTAACAAAGGATGGAAAAACTTGTATCAGAAAAGCAACACGATCTCGTAATTAGCACCAAAGTTAAGCAAAAACGGAACGAAATTCAGCAAAAAAAGGGAAGGACAGCGAGCGATGATATTATTTTCTTCACCGATCTCACACGTCACCTCACATTACTAACAGAACCGCGTCGATTCCATTTTTTTTTTTTCGCAGTTTCCCATTTTCCTTCTCACACACGTCCGCACACTTTCTCACTCTCGTCGCATTTCGTTTCGCTTTTTTTTTCATTGTTGTAGCTTTAATGAGTAGCTTTTTCGTTCGTTTTTCTGTGTATATTTCAACTCCGCCGTGCAGCGAAAGCAAAGCAAGAAGACGAAGGAAGAATAATGATAAAAGGTATTATTTTCTTTTGTTTTCTTTCTTTATTTCACGACTAGGAAGGACGATAATTGGGGATGCTTCTCTCTCTCTCTCTCTCTCTCTCTCTCTCTCTCTCTCTCTCTCTCTCTCTCTCTCTCTCTCTCTCTCTCTCTCTCTCTCTCTCTCTCTCTCTCTCTCTCTCTTACTCTGTGTGTGTGTGTGTGTGTGTGTGTGTGTGTGTGTTCCTGGCCCCTTAAATCATCCCCAAGTTACACAAACACAAACTAAAAGAATGCCACACTTACCAACACACACACACACACACACACACACACACACACACACACACACACACACACACACATCTGCACGCAACAACTCTACGTACAGGACACACAGAGGTCTAATTGCCTTTGTTTTCGCAATCACAATTCGAAGCTGATTCTCGAATTCACACAGGTGTTGTCCTACCTGTACTTACCTGACCCCCCCGCCGCTTCCTTACCTTTCTCCTTCTCATCCTTCAAATTATCTCTTTGTCCGAACTCCACTACCTCATCCATGTACCGCTTGCCTATTTACCTACCTACCTACCTATCTACTTATCTAC
The DNA here is from genome assembly GCF_024679095.1 of Eriocheir sinensis. Lineage (NCBI taxonomy): Eukaryota > Metazoa > Arthropoda > Malacostraca > Decapoda > Varunidae > Eriocheir > Eriocheir sinensis. The sequence goes on along the minus strand of NC_066523.1, from coordinate 14,415,890 downwards.
ATGCCCCCCTTCTTATCTGTCTCTCTCTAACCCTTTATATCTTTTTCTCTAACTTCCTCAACCTCATTCATTCACTGTTTGTCTGCTTATTTGTCTCCTACATCATTTTTATTCTTTGTCTGTAACATTACCCCACCTGTTCTTTCATCACTTGTCTCTCTGTATCTCTTCGTCTACACCTTAAAGTCATAATTGAACTGTTTGCCTGCCTGTGCGCCCTCACTAGCGTCGATTTCCTTCTGTCTATGACATTATCTCACATCCTTTTCTCGTCTATTTTTCTCCTTTTTTATTCCTTCGTCTCTTTATCTGTCAACGCCCCAGCTTCATTCCTGCACCGTTTGCCGCCCTGTCTGCTTCCTTTAGTCGTGTCCTTCAAACATTTCTTACTGCGCCATTGTTTTGTTCTAATCTCTGCCCTCGAGACCCCTTTACATGAATAAACCTTCAGACAGTTCTAGGAGCTACGTGCCTCCCGCCGTCTGGTATTCGGTTATCTGTGTGAGGAGGTGGCGAGAGGTTATCCAGAACAGTAAATTTCTCTCCATAACTTTCACACGTAAGATAAGGGAATATTGTAAGTAAGATGTAATGTTTGATAGCTATTTCTAGTGTCTCATCATCCCTAGATCTGATATAGTTATTTTTTTTAACCTAAACACGTAAGATAAAAGAAAGGCACAGACAGGCAGGGCTCACAAGCGGCCCATGGATGAGAGAGAGACGCAGATGAAGAGATAGGAAGGATTATCGAGAGAAGATTAATGATTGGAGGTGGAGAATAATGTTACAGACAAGGGAAGGAAAATGATGTACAAAAATGAGGAAAACAAGCAAACAGTGCATGGACAAGGCTAGTAAGTAATGTTTGCTTGCTAATATCATCCCAAAATTTATGGTTATTGTCTTATTATAACCTCGCTTGATTATCACATGTAAGATAAAAGAGGGGAAAAGGATGCAGTTTCATGTCAGTGTCCTATAATTGGCGGAGTGGTCTTATAATAACGTATCACGAGCGGGATTATGTCCGGGCGTCTTTATAGCAATGCTCCACGAAGGGCATCATGCTCGTGTGTTCCTTCCTCTGCCATCATCGTGCCGAACGTTATGTCTCGTGACATTAAACGTTGCTTCCCCTGATATGACTGTGAAGGAATCTGGTTATCATCCCATAATTTCTTGTTTAGGACATAATGGCAAAAGCAGTCTTGAAGCTCTGTTTAGTAGATTACTTCCTATGACGTCACTCATACGGCAATATTCGAGGCTCTCCCTCATTAAGAATCTCAGTAATTACCAATTCAGAAACCTACGGGTGCTTCTAATCTGTTTTTCGCCATTCCCACATACATCATTTTATTTTTCTCTCTTGGCCTATTTTAATATGAGCTGTCCACGTGAGAAGCGTGGGCACAGAGGTGGGTCAGGTAAAGCTTCCCGCGGCAGTGTGCCAGGCTGGTCACTCCCACATCTCCCCTACACCCATAAAGTTACCACTGACCGATACTACATACACGAGAAAATAAGCACAAAAAAAACACATGATGTGGACCAAAGACTGATCCGTTTTTCTTTGATAGTTATGACAATGCATCCTTTTCAGACCCCCACTTTGTTGTGAGATTAAGTGATATTTCTGAATAATCGAAGCATTAATTCACCAAAAAATCTGTATTACCTCGTTACCCCTTTACTGACGCGCCTGTGATCCGGTGTGAGTGACGGCCACAAACACTTCCACGAGCACGGCAGATGAACATAAGCATCCTGGTGAGGGGGGGAGGGGAGGGGGGATAGGAAATATCGGTGATCGGCAGGGGACAGGTGTGGTAATCAACGGTGCGATGACATTGGTTACTATCGCAGCATTTAGGTGACAAAAGTGATGATTAATGAAAGTTGGGGTGATGATAACGATGCCAATGATGATAATGATGATGATGAGTGTATGGTAAGTGTAGGTATGTAGTGATGGTGATAGAGAAGATTAGGAGTAGTGATGACAGTGACAGTGGTGGTTAGTGAAGAACTAGAGTGGTGGGAGTGACAATAATTAGTGATTGTGTTGAATAATGGTATGGAAAGGAAGGGAAAGGAAGGGAAGGGAAAGGAAGGGAAGGGAAGGGAAGGGAATGAAAGGGAAGGGAAGGGAAGGGAGATGAAGGAAAGGAAGGGCAGGGAACGGAAGGGAAGGGAAGGAAAGAAAAGGGAAGGAATGGGAAGGAAAGTAAAGGAAAGGGAAGGGAAGGGAAGAAAAGGAAAGGGACGGGAAAGGAAGAGAAGGGAAGAGAAGGAAAGGAAAGGGAAGGCAAGGGACAGGAAATGGCGTCTAAGTTACACCTGGCTAACACCTGAATGACAATATAGCACCTGGCGTTTCATTACCTGTCATTACCTGGCGGGGTGTTGTGGTGTGGCCATTACCGCTCACTATTGGTATTCGATAATGCTCCATTCACATTTATATTATTATCATTATCGTTTTTATCAGGTTTCTGCGGGTGTGTGGGGGTGGGGAGGGGAGGTGTGTGTGTGTGTGTGTGTGTGTGTGTGTGTGTGTGTGTGTGTGTGTGTGTGTGTGTGTGTGTGTGTGTGTGTGTGTGTGTGTGTGTGTCAGCCTCGTTATGATAAGCCTCCATTCGCATTGTTGTTTTAAAATGTATTGTTTCCGTTTTATAAAAGCCTTCCTTTCATGCATTTATTATTATTATTATTACTTTATTATTATTATTATTATTATTATTATTATTATTATTATTATTATTATTATTATTATTATTATTACTATTATTATCATTGTTATCATTATCATCATCATCACCATTATTTGTACTATTATTTTTATTTTATAGTGTTATTTTTTACCTTTGTGTCGATCTCGTTATTGTTATCCTCCATTCCCATTATTCCCTTTTAATTATTCTTTCCGTCGTTTTAGTCCATTTTTTTATCCCCTTTCTCCTTTCACTTGCTATTCTAACACACGCGTTGATATGTATTGCACGTTTTTAAAAAGGTCGCCGTTTCACTGTTTCTCTCTTTTCTCTTCGTCTCTCGCGTTATTTTGCCTTCCCTTATGACCAGGCGGCGGCGGGCGGCCCTTCCCCTCCCTCTTTCCTTTCTCCCTCATGACTCACATTCTGCCTCCCTTCCTGACTTTTTTCCTCTCTCTCTGTACTTCCTATACCAAGCCAACTATGCCTCGCTCCCTTTCTCTCTCTTTCTCTTACTCTGTCTCTCTCTCTCGTTTGCTCTCGCTCGCTCTGTGTTTCTCCCTCAGCCTCCTCCACTCTCCCTCTCTCCCTACCTCTCAATCCCTCATGACTTCCATTTTGCCTCTCTCTCTCTCTCTCTCTCTCTCTCTCTCTCTCTCTCTCTCTCTCTCTCTCTCTCTCTCTCTCTCTCTCTCTCTCTCTCTCTCTCTCTCTCTCTCTCTCTCTCTCTCTCTCTCTCTCTCATTCTCTCTCCCCTTCCCTCATTTCCATCCCCGCCATAACCATCCTCTACCGGCTCATCTACATATATTTATACAACGTTCCTTTGCAATTTATTTTGGGCACAATTTATTTTTTTTCCTCTCTCTCTGTTGTTGCACAGTGTAGATTTTTTTTCTTTCATCGCTCCCCCTCTTCTCTCTCTCTCTCTCTCTCTCTCTCTCTCTCTCTCTCTCTCTCTCTCTCTCTCTCTCTCTCTCTCTCTCTCTCTCTCTCTCGTCTTCCTTCCTAGTCGCAGATTTCTCTTTTCAACGTTTCAAACTCTCTTTTTTTCCCCCCTCGTATCAATTTCCTTTGATGCAGTTGACTCCCGACGGAACAATTGAACTATTATTTTCCTTCAGTCCCCCGTTATTTTCTAGTCCGCCAAGCCATTATTTTTGTTGCTTTACGTTTTGTTTATCCTCGTCGCTGATTGGATTATTATTCTCTTACATTTTCCCCTTTTCCCTTGCCCGTACTCTCTCTCTCTCTCTCTCTCTCTCTCTCTCTCTCTCTCTCTCTCTCTCTCTCTCTCTCTCTCTCTCTCTCTCTCTCTCTCTCTCTTCCCCATCTCCCTCCCGCCCCCATCCATTCACACACACACACACACACACACACACACACACACACACACACTCCCCTTCCTCTCTTCCTCTCTCTCTATCTCTCTCTCTCTCTCTCTCTCTCTCTCTCTCTCTCTCTCTCTCTCTCTCTCTCTCTCTCTCTCTCTCTCTCTCTCTCTCTCTCTCTCTCTGTGACTCCCGGGTTTTCACTCCTCCCGCCCTAAAAATTCAATTTCATTAAAACAGATTTATTTCCTTCCCCTGTTATTCTGTGTATTGCTCCAGTTTCAATTCTTTATTCAATATCCTTTCCTCTTACTCCCCTCTTCCCCCCCCCATCGTCACCCCCCCCATACACCCGTCCCTCTTTGTGTCACACCAACTACCTCCCCCAACCCCACTCCCCCACTCCCCCTTCCTCCCCATCCCATCCCCATCCCCCGGTCCTTCCCCACTTGGCTGACTTTTCACTAGAGATGTTTTTTGGGAGGGATGAGGGGAAGAGGGTCTTTTTTTTCCTGGTTCTCTCTTCGTCAGCTTTCAGTCGGGCGACGATGCGAGTCTCTGGTAGCTAAACACACTCATCCTATTGCCCCCAACAGGAAGCAGAGTTAAGTGCGGCTCTAACGTATACCTCGGTGCGTGGCGGGTGGGGGGGGAGGGTGAGGAGGAGGAGGTGGTGATGGTGGAGGAGGAGAAGGAGGAGGAGGAGGAGGAGGAGGAGGAGCAGAACAGGGAGGGCAAGAGTGGTTGAGGGGAAGATGACAAGAGTGAAGGTGAGAATAATTGTTTGGAAGAGAAGGAGGAGGAGGAGGAGGAGGAAGGAGGAGAAGGAGAAGGACGAAAAATTGGAAGAAATAGACCCTTAAGAGAAACACAACATTTTCTACCTTCCTTGAACCCTTTCATTTTGTCAAGGTCTCTATCTTCTTTTTCTTCATTTACGAATCCTAAACATTTTCTAGACCCTGTAACTTTACCTACACCATCAGCATCATCACCCCTGTCATCCCACTCACTCATCCCTCCACCCCCTCACCCCCTCATCCATCACACCACCACAAATTACGGATCCTAAACCTTTCCCTCATTCTTTTAATTTAACCTCCACCACCAGCATCATCACCCTTATCATCACACTCCCTCATCCCTCACCCTTCATCCACTCATCCATCACACCGCCACAAAGACCAACAAACTCACCTCAGCATGGAAATTAATCATGCCCAACGCTTCCCTCTCCTCCCCCCTTGCCCTGACCCCTCATCCCCCTTAAGAGCGAGGTCCGCCATGCCTCCCGAAGGTCAGAGAAGTGAGGTCAGGTGCCATCAAGGGTCACCGGTCAACAAATTACTCAGCATCACAGGTAAGAACCGAGGAGGTGCATCGAAAAGTAGGGTGTGACGAGGGGGAAAGGAGGAACGCAGACGAGGCGAAGAAAAGACAAAGCTAAGGTTGACTCGACTTCGATGCCCTCTTCTTTTCTTTTAGTTCTAATTATTGTTGTTATTCCTCGTCTTTTGTTTGTTTAGTGTTGTGTCGAAAAGTAAGGAGTGAGGACGAGGAGGAAGAAAACAGGGAACGCAGAAGAGGCGAAGAAAAAGACACACCTAAGATTGACTACTTCGATGTCTTGTCTTCTTCCATTTCTTCTTACTGATGTTATGCTTCGTCATTTGTTTAGTGTTGTATCGAAAAGTAAGGAGTGAGGATGAGGAGGAAGAAAGTAGGGAACGCAGAAGAAGTGAAGAAAAACACACATAAGATTGACTCTACTTCGATGTCTTGTCTTCTTCCAGTTTTTCTTATTGATGTTGTTCTTCGTCATTTGTTTAGTGTTGTATTCAAAAGTAAGGGGTCAGGAGGAAGGGGAAAAGAAGGAACGCAGAAGAGGCGAAGAAAAATACACGCCTAAGATTGACTCTACTTCGATGTCTTGTCTTCTTCCGGTTCTTCTTATTGATGTTATTCTTCGTCATTTGTTTAGTGTTGTATTCAAAAGTAACGGGTCAGGAGGAAGGGGAAAAGAATGAACGGAGAAGAGGCGAAGAAAAGACAACGCTAAGATTGACTTTTCTTCTTACCCTTTTCCTTATTAATGTTATTCTTCGTCGTGTCGAAAAGTAAGGAGTGAGGAGGAAGGAGAGGAAAAGAAGGAACGCACCGGAGGCGAATGAAAGACAAATATGAGACTGACTGTTTATAGATGTCTTATTTTTCTGGTTCTTATTATTGATGTTATTCTTCGTCTTTTGTTTGGTGTTGTGTTGAAAAGTAAGCAGTAAGGAGGAGAAAGACAAGGAAAAGAAGGAACACAAGAGGGGCGAAGAAAAGACAAAGCTATGATCGACTCTACTTCGACCTCTTTTCCTTTAGGTCTCCTTACTGATGTTACTCCTCGTCCTTTGTTTTGTGTCGTGTCGAAATGTAAGAAGGAGGAGAAGAGACGCAGATCAGGCAAAGACAAGACTAAGCTAAGATTGCCTCTTTTACGATAACTTCTCTCCTTTCTTCTAGTTCTTCTTCATTCGTTCTTTGAAGAAGATTGAGAAGGGACACAATAGGAAAGTAAGATCAAGAAGCTGAGGCAGACTTATTTCTTTATGCCTTTTATATGTTTCTAATAATAATTGATATTATTTGTCTTGTAAGCTTGATATGAAGCAAAATAAATAAGATCAGAAAGTAGGTCGTTAAGAAAAGGGAGTTAGAAAGACGAGAATAAGATGACTTGAAAGGTGAGTGAGTAATCTTGCACAGGTATGTTTATGGCTTAATCAATGTGTTTATCGCTTGATGTATAAATAGAATGTTCAAGGTTCATCCTCATATCGCGTGCACGTGCACGTGTGTGTGTGTGTGTGTGTGTGTGTGTGTGTGTGTGTGTGTGTGTGTGTGTGTGTAATTCACCACGGCCTCATCATGAGCTGGACTCATCATCGCCAGCAAATACCCTCTAGACATGAGCAAGGCTCAATTATAGTACATCTCAAGGTATTGCCGGGACCTTCACACACTACACACCACATCCACCTTGCTCAAGGGAGGGCAGTAACCACTCCTTGTCAGCGGAAAAATCCCGTCCTGAGCGGGACTCGAACCTCCGCCTGCCAGGCCGCGAAGCCTGGCTGCGCTACAGAAACGGAGTGTGTGTGTGTGTGTGTGTGTGTGTGTGTGTGTGTGTTTCCAACGATTCGCGAACAATATATCAAAAGGAAGAAAGCAGGACAGTGATACAAATCTCTCTCTCTCTCTCTCTCTCTCTCTCTCTCTCTCTCTCTCTCTCTCTCTCTCTCTCTCTCTCTCTCTCTCTCTCTCTCTCTCTCTCTCTCTCTCTCTCTCTCTCTCTCACCACTCATCCACCCTCCTCGTTTTGTGATTGGACACTTTTCCCTCCCTCTCTTCTCTCCAGCTCTGTAAAGCCTCCTTCCTCCTATTTCTCTTCTCCTCTTCTCTCTATCTTCCACTCTCCCTCCTCCTCCTCCTCTCCACCCCTCAGTCTCACCTCTCCTCTCCCATCTCTCCTCCCTTCCTCCTTCCCTTCCATCTTTCCTCCATCTCTTCAATTTATCCTCCTCTCCGTATTCCCTTTCCTTATCTCCCTTCCTTCCCATTCCCCCCCTCCTCCTCCTCCTCCTCCTCCTCCTCCTTCGAGTACTCTCATTCTATTTCCTCCTTTTCATCCTCGTCATAACCTCCATCACTTCTCCTTCACCTTCCCTTACCTCTCGCTACCTCCCTCCCTTCCTCCTCTCCTTTTCCTCCCTACCTCCCTCCTCTGCCTTTGCCTCTGCCTCCCTCTACCCTCCCTCACCTCTTCACCTACCTACCATCTACCCTCACCACTCGGGTCTCCTTCCCTACCTCCCTCCTCCCCTTCTCTCATCTCCATTCTCCTATCTTATATCCCTCCCACATATCTATCACCTATTTTTTCCTCCTCCTCCTCCTCCTCCTTCCCCTACTCCTTATTCCCCTCTTCCTTCCATCCTCCCTCTCCTTCGCACATCCATATAAAGCATCAAAAACAATAACAATAATAATAATAATAATAATAATAATAATAATAATAATAATAATAATTATAATCATAATAACAATAATGATAATAATAATAATAATAATGACAAAACAGTAATACAACAGTAGTAATGATAATAGTCTGTCATAGTTAAATGTCATTGTGTATGTACCGTTTTCTAACACAATACACAAATTTAAGCTCCGCATATTATCTTCGTCTGCATAAAATATATATCATTATCTATTTTTTTTTCGTTAATCTATTCACCCATTTATTCCCTATTTACTGTCCTTGCATGAACCACGTATTTGCTCGCATCTTCCTTGGCTGCTTGTTAATATATTTTTGAGCTGTAATTTTTTTGTCTGATCACTGAAGAGGAAGCGGTGGCCGAGTGGTCGGAGTGCGGGAGTGGTCAGCCCGGGAACCTAGGTTCGAGTCCTACTGATGCATGTTGATAATTTTCAACCATCGCCGAATGGAGACAGATTACCCATGTGATTCTTCAATCAACCCTAACTTCGGAGATTTAGGTCAAGAGGAGCACCGGGGGGCAGCACGGGCCAAGCAGTCATACATCACTGCAGCCATTATAAATAAAATTCGCCTGCGTCACTAACGGGCTGGTGTCGTCCAAGAGAGCCCTCAGGAAAACCTACCGGCGCTACCGGCACCACCTAGAAAAATTCAATAAAATTTAAAAACTTGCAATACGTTCATTAATGTGATGCAAGGGAGAACGGTTCCCTACACACACACACACACACACACACACACACACACACACACACACACACACACACACACACACAGCCTGCAGCACCTTATTCTTCCCTTTAATTAATCGTTTCCTCATTTATTTCCTCTAGTCTTACACCTTCCTCTCTCTCTCTCTCTCTCTCTCTCTCTCTCTCTCTCTCTCTCTCTCTCTCTCTCCGGCTAGCGCAATACTCATTTCGCTCCCTTTCTAATACCGTTCCTTAATTCCGTCCGTCTTAAACTCATTCTCTCTCACCACCACCATTACCTCCTCCTCCTCCTCCTCCTCCTCCTCCTTCCCCGGGCAGTCAGTGTGGCTCTTTCATTATAGGCGAGGCACAATGAGGCATCCGGGACCGTGTTTTGACAGGGTATCCTTAATGTGGTATAATATGCATGGATAATGGTTCGCCAATTACGTCGGCAGCATTGTTAGGGCCGACAGCTCATTGTTAGCTGCGGCCCAACATGCAATTGCCGCATTATTATGATTGTGGCCCCCCACCCCCACTATCAAATTCCTTTTATCACAAGACACGTGTATGAATAATAACTAGAATGATGGTACATAATTTTGTTTGTCTGAGCCAGCCAGCGAGCGAGCGAGCGAGCCTAACGGGGTGAGGGAAGAAGGGAAGGGTGGGTGGAAGAAAGGAAGGGAAGGGAAGAAGGTAGGGAAGGAAGCAAGAGGCGGAGAAGGAGGAGGGATGCCGAATTAAGAAGAGGAGAAGGGCGTATAGGGAAGACAGGCAGCAGGAGGAGGAGGAAAGCAGAGAGGGAAGGAAAGCTGAGAAGAAGAAAAAGAATTAAAAAAGAGGAGGAGGAGGAAGAGAAGGTAAGGAAGGAAGCAGAAGAAGAAAGAAAAACTACGAGGAAATAGGGAGGGAGAGGAGGAATGATGGAAGAAGAGAAGGAGGAGGGGAGAAAAATATGGAGGAGGAGGAAAAGAAGAAAGACGAGGAGGAGGAGGAGGAGAAGCAGGAACACGAACACGAGGAAGAGGAGGAGGAGAATAAGCAGCGCACACAAACATCTTATTTCATTCCTCCTTTTTTTTTCTCTCGGTCCATTTTTTTCATCTGGAGGTTTTGTTGGCTGGGCGTTGTTGTGGCGGTGGTTGTTGCCTTCCTGACATATTGATTGTTGTAATTAGAAGACGCGGCGAGGCAGGACGTTTACACACTGCCCATAATCATCTTCATCCCGCCTCACACACACACACACACACACACACACACACACACACACACATAACGCCGCCTCCCCGTTCCAACCGCTTCATATCCGCCCCTCCCACTGCCCTTATTTCAGGCTCAAATCGCCTTGTTTCAGTCCAGATTCCCACGACGCGGGGAATTATAATCCTCATGGCGTTATTTTAGAGTAAATATACACTGCCAATGCTCCCCCCCCACCCCCCCACCTCCGCCCCTTCCCAAACTACCCCCTTTCTGCTACCCCTCCACCCGATCCGTCCATAGCTTTCTCCCTTCTATCCTGCCGAGTCCCCAGCCCTCCCCTTCTCCCTACCCCCTTGTCTCCCTCTCTCCCCTCTTTCCTCTGAGTGGCATAGGAAGGGTGCCGCGCCAGCCAGCGAGGGAGGGAAGGGGGGAGAGAGAGAGAGAGAGAGAGAGAGAGAGAGAGAGAGAGAGAGAGAGAGAGAGAGAGAGAGGAAGGGAAACGAAAATGGCAAGGATGAAAAAGTGGATGGTACAGTATGAATGATAGACAAAAAAGTGAAATATGAAAAATGTATGTTCGTACCTGGATGAAGTCTGGAAGGGGGAATGTGAAAAATGTGTGTATACTGAGAAATTGATCGACGTGTGATATGCGTGCATGTATATGTATGTAGGCGTCTGGAGGTATTATGTATGCGTATGCGTATGTATGTATGAATGGATGAGCGATACATAGATAAACAAAGGCAGAGTCACAAACACAGAAACAGACACCGACCATCAGGATCCACCGGAAAGAAGCCTACTGGCGCAATAGGCCGCAACGTAAAAAAAAAAAAAAAAAAAAGTACTAGGAAAGTCTTCAATACAGATTCTCTCTCTCTCTCTCTCTCTCTCTCTCTCTCTCTCTCTCTCTCTCTCTCTCTCTCTCTCTCTCTCTCTCTCTCTCTGTGTGTGTGTGTGTGTGTGTGTGTGTGTGTGTGTGTGTGTGTGTGTGTGTGTGTGTGTGTGTGTGTGTGTGTGTGTGTGTGTGTGTGTGTGTGTGTGTGTGTGTGTGTGTGTGTGTGTGTGTGTGTGTGTGTGTGTGTGTGTGTGTGTGTGTGTGTGTGTGTGTGTTTATGTGTGTGTGTGTGTGTGTGTGTGTGTGTGTGTGTGTGTGTGTGTGTGTGTGTGTGTGTGTGTGTGTGTGTGTGTGTGTGTGTGTGTGTGTGTGTGTGTGTGTGTGTGTGTGTGTGTGTCTCAGTCTCACGGGGTCGCGTCGGTGTAATCCAATGAGATTGTCTTGATAATCCAATAACATATGATTACTTTAGTGATTAATGTATCCCCCAGCCCGCGCCGGCGCCGGGTAAACACACACACACACACACACACACACACACACACACACACACACACACACTCAGGGTAATGTTTGTCTCCCTAATGTAGTTTATCAAGAGCATTCCTTTCTACCTACGCCCCCCTTCTCTCTCTCTCTCTCTCTCTCTCTCTCTCTCTCTCTCTCTCTCTCTCTCTCTCTCTCTCTCTCTCTCTCTCTCTCTCCCCAAGTGTAGGGGTGTTGATTAGTAGGGAGGGAAGCAAGAAAGAATGGAGAGGAAGATAAGAAGTGGAGGGAAAAGTAGGGTGAGGAAGGTAGGGAAGGCGGAAGGGGAAGGAAAGGTAAGGGAATGAGGAAAGAGGAAGGGGAGGAGTGAGAAAGGGAAGACAGTTAAGAGGAAAGGGAAGAGAAGGGAAGGGGAGGGGAGGAAAAGGATGGGAAGGGAAGATAAAGGAAAGGAAGGGAAGGAAAGGGAAAGGAAGGGAAGAGGAAGGAAGAGAAGGGGAGGGAAGGGAAAAGAAGGGAAGGGAAGGGAAGGGAAGGGAATAAAAGGGGAGGGAAGGGAATAAAAGGGGAGGGAAGGGAATAGAAGGGGAGGGGAGAGAAAGGAAGGGAAGGGAAGGGAAGGGAAGGAATGGAAAAGAACAGAAAAGAGCAGGGATTGAAAAGGAAAGGGTAGGAAAGGGATGGGGAAGGAAAGGAGGGGAAACGAAGGGTATGGTGAGTGACTGAATTAACCAATCAAATTTATACGCATTAGAACACGGAGAAGCGATCACGGCTGCTCACCAAACGGACTGATGGAGTTTGGTAATTGTACAGTAAGTA
>NC_066523.1:14338735-14398735 GCF_024679095.1 Eriocheir sinensis | reverse complement strand
TAAATAATAAACGGAGAACCAAGAAAGCAGAGGTTAACTTAAGAAAATGGACGAAGCGTAGAAGTGATGTGATCTGAAATGTGTTATTTTTTTAAGAACCGAGAGAAAATATTGTCCAAGTTTAGCTCAAGCCAAGTCCTATAAGTTATTGAATTGCTCTTTGATGTAACTTCGGGCCCTGACAGTTAACCACAAAAGCCTCAATCCACACATCCACGAGACAGAGGTCACTATCTAGCCTGTTATTAACTCACCTATGAAGAAAACACGTGCACGAAAAATAAATGCAGTACGTCACAAAATCATCCCTACAGACGAGTATTCATACCTCAGATTACACAAAAAAATGAGACCCCTTTCTACAGGTAAACCGAGATTCCGTGAGAAAACTGGCCAAAAACTAATCGAGTCACATCACGTTCACCTCTAACGCATGTACAACCAAGGTAATAGGAGAGAAGACAGAGGAGGAAAGGAGAGGCTTGGTGAGGGGAGAGGAGAGCAGAGCGCTAGCAAGAAGGAAGGAAATTTCAGACAGGTAAATACTGAGTCACAAAATGGTGAACCTCCAATATATGTACAGGTTTATTGTGGTGTCGTGAGCTGTCCGCCTACCTTGAGCTGCCCACGCCCCCACATGCCCCTTGATCTGCGCAACCTAATCTTCAACTAGTTATAATCTCCTCACCATCAGACCATTTGAGCTGGTTGGTTAACATAAGCAACAACGGTGTCATCAAATTTAAAGTTCGTATAGCACTTCCAGTCAGTACGTGGTAATATAACTTAACTTTTGGATTACGGCTTCGACACCAGAACTTGATCAAGGCGTTGTTTCAAAGTGGTGCCATTGCTCATCAGGATATATGAAAACCTTGGTTAACTCAGGCAACCACAACCCGTGTCCCCACTCTGCATAAAACGGGATTCGGAGCAGAGCATATTACGTAAGAGGCTAGGCTGAGTCAAAAGACAAGGGTAAAGGAGGAAGGGAAGGAGGAACGCTATAGAGAAGAAGGGAAGAGTAATCGGAACGCACTGCTTCCCTACATTCACGGCAGTAGGGGAGGGGGAAAGGGGAGGGAAAGTGACGTTGTGTAGGTAGGAGAGGAGGAGCGGGAGGAGTGTGATGGTGGTGGTGGTGGTGTGGCTAGTGGTTTTGATAAGCGGGAATGTGTTGTAAAGGGCAGGTGTGACGGTTTTACTTTGTATTTAAGTAGGCTATATCAAGTAACATTGTCCAAGACTAGTTTTAAGTTAATAAGTTTTGCAAGGCTTTTCCCATATCTCCCAAACACTTCCTCATGCTTCTCCTCCTGTGCTTGGTTGGCTTCTAACACTTTTATACATTTGCTCTGCCTAACAGACAAAAATAATCACCGCCCAGTACATAATTGGAGTTGCAGTAGATGATAGTATAGTCGTAGTGATAGTATAGGCTAATTGTGGTAGTGGTCATTATGTACAACAATCTACGTAGTTCAAGTAGTAGTGGTAGCAGTAGCAGAGGTAGGAGGAGGGTGGAAATTGAATTGCAGTAGCACAAGCACAGTGTATAACTCTGTGAGCAGTGCACAAGTGGCAGTGGCACGGGAACCACCTTTACGGGACGGTCACAAATCAAGAGCATCGTGCATCTGGTAGCGCGGCAAGTGGTTATTCCCTGCCCGCTGCTGAACATGCTCCGAGGCTCCGACCCCGTGCTTCGAGATTGATCTAACAAGTACTTGACAGTCACGCATGGCTAATGATCCTTTAGGCTAACACTACCAAGGAGGTTCAAAAAGCCTAGCCTAAAAAGTCCTACCTAAATGCCCGTCGCCACGAGGCACAAGAGTGGGCCCTGCTTTCTCATACATTTACTGCTCCCGCCAAGTCAGATGACGAAGCTGAAAGGTTAATGAAATTATTAGCAAGCCAGCCCGAATTACCAGCGAATTACCCTCCTAAGGTTCTATACTTGGCCTGCCTGGCAAAGTGGTAAAACGAAAAACAAGCGAAGAAGAACGAGAAACAAGCGGATGACTCAGCACCCGGAAAGCTCTCCCCCTCCCTCTGCCTACATAACCTAACGACTCTGAAAATAAGTCGTAACAAGGATCACCATCACAGCCTCACCGGCCTTACAAAGTCATCAAGGCTTTCTGAACCCAGCCCTTGCACAGCACGAACATTTATTCTGCCGTTGCCTCCCTTTTTCTTAGCCTACTCGCTCCACGGGGCAGGATGACGAAACGACGCAGGCACACGTAATTACCGAATGAGTTACTAAAAATGGACAAAACTAAGTCCTCATCAGCACCAGCATTAAAACCTCACCAACACTGAACACTCACCCTGCAGTAATCCTCCTCCTCCTAAATGCATTCCTTCTTCACACTCGACTCGTGAAGACAGACCCGGCGGCACACACTTCCTCAAACACACTTCGCGACGTAATGGCCTGAGGGACGCCAATGCCTGAGGGACAGGGACAGTGAGGTGAAGCTACGCCGCGACGGTGATTGGTCAGTGTGTCTGGCTATGACGTAGTTATCCTTGCTTACCATTGGGTGTTGCCTGAGGGTGCCCTGAGTCCGATGATTGTAAAACACTCGCATACTAATTTTACAATTAAAGTAAAAGATAGAAATATATATGTGAGTGTTGCTTTAGGAAAAAGATGTGAATAATTGAGGGTAAAATAATCTATTGGTGTGATAAAACCTGGGCTTATCACTCAAAAAACAGACTGGCTTATTGCGTTGTCGAGTTAGCCTCGCCCAGCCATACATGTCCACCCCTACTGATCCCATGCTTACCTACGCAATCATGATTAGTAGGTGAAAATATCTATTGTGGTTGATATCTATGAGAAATATGAAGATTAATACAGTCTACTATATCGAGGGGTCTCATTATTTATTCGAAGTACGTGGTTGGTTCTAGGGCAAGGGTTCCCCGGTGGGTCGCGACCCCCAGGGGAGTGACTAGTATTTTTATAGACAATTGATTTGAGATAGTTTTCTGCGCTTTTATTTTGCTAGTAGTGTGTGATCCTGCTGGCGAGTGTTGAGAGGGAACATCAGGGTGTCTCTTGGCTAAGGTGACCAGAGTTGATAAAGCTAAAAGCGGGACATTTTCACACACACACACACACGCGCGCGCTCAGGCGCACGTGCCAGCGATGCAAATCTAATACTAATGTGAGTAGGGTCGGAGATACGACTAGGGGAGCCAGCCTAAGGCATATAGCCCACGACGGTATCCACCCCCTCAAATTCACCAACCAAGAGACACGACTTCTCACACGAACTCCGTACTTGTGAAGATAGCTAAGCAAGGTACTCTCACCCCTGCCGCGCCGTGGAGGCGGGCATGACGTTATGCTACATATATACAGAGGAGAAGTGAAGATGTATAATTATCAGTAGTTCACAAAAAAAAAGTGGGACATTTCAATACAAAATAAAATAAAAGCGGGACGTTTTAGGGACACTTAAAAAAGCGGGACAAACGTAGAAAAAAAAAGCGGGACTGTCCCGCCTAAAAGCGGGATTATAGTCACGTTACTCTTGGGGCATGTCAGGGCCGGTTTTAGGTGAAAATACGTTCAAAAAAAAGTGTAAAACTGCAGATATCAGGGAACTGCATGTGTTTCAAGATTTTGGGAAAAGGGTCGCGAGTGCGAGGACGTCGGGAACCACTGTTCTAGGGAGTTACCGCTACCAAGTGACATTTAAGACAAACTCCACACTGCTAACGCAATGTCGATGAATAACGGTATAAATTAAGAACCTGTACAAGCAGTAGGTCACATGTAAAGTCTGTGAACATCCACTAAACCACGAGTGGGAGCATTTCAAGGTCCATCCTCAGATTATAGCAGCCAGCACAAAATAAGCTTTTCATTCATAACAGACGAACAGTTGCGAGAAACTCTCTTTCTTCCATCTCCCGGTATCATGTCAGCTCTGTCTTTGTGTTGAGGAGCGTATCGTGTGTCATCTTTTTTAGTAGCTGAGCCTAATCCCTCGCCATTTCCTATTAATTTCTGGAAAATGCTTAGTGATTCAGCGGTCTTGTAACAGAGACTGAACCTATCACAAAATGCTGTATGAGTTTAATATCCAGAATTCGCCTACAGCAAGAGATATGCACTTAGAGGGAAGTTTTTTTTGTTATTGTTCAACAGATAGCAATCCTAAAACGGCCACAAGTTTACTTAAGTTCTAACTGATTGGAGTCCAAGCCGTGGCCACCAAAACGGACGTAATGACACACTGATTGTAAACAGATATCGCCTAACAATTTACGAATAAATGCAAATCCTCCCCGCCCGGCAGCGAGTCGTATATATTCCTGTTTGCGTGCGGCGAGCGACCCTTTTAGAAGAGCATCACACGTGGTCGAGTATCCCTGAAATACACGGATATTCCAGTGTCAGGGGGCCACACTTTTCCCCCGCCTCGTATTCATCAACATTTTGCAAGATACACTTCACGATAATCTCAATATTCTGTTTCGCTTGTGTCCCTCGCCACCACCACCACCACCACAGCCGCAGAGGGACTAGCTACGACCACCACCATCGCCACTATCACCACCACAACCACCACCATTACAACTAATAATAATAATAATAATAATCTCCCTCTCATATCCACTTCTTTCTTTCATTTTCTATATCCACTTTTTTTCTACTTTCTTGAGTTTAACGATTATCTAATGGTCAACTTAATTACACTAGCGAGGAGATGCAATATATTTTCAGGTCACAGTGAACAGGATTTTAATTATGTGATGCACGATGGGTTAGATGCTGCATGCACGCTGCAATGTATCCGTTCAACTAGTAACAGTTCTCAAGCATTCCGGGACTTACACACTCACATTTGATAAGGCTTTGGTAGAGGTTTTTTTCTGAGTATTTTCATGGGTAGTTTTGTGAGGTGATAATTTCACAAGACTTCTGTACCGTACACGTGAAACAAAACTTATGAGAACCTGACTAATCTCCTTCGTGGCCTTGGGAAATGATAGTGAGAGCCAAAAAGCGTTTGAGAAAAAGGGACAAGAAATAAAGATGTGCTGCACTAACTTGGCTATAAGGAATGGTAAGGTTGGGAAAGATTAAGAAAAGCTGACAACAGACTTTTACTTTTTACTTTACTTTTTAAAGTCAGCGAAATCAAACACATCACAGACAAATAAATATACAAACAAAATAATTACTTAACAAACAGGATAAAAGTAAGACGCCTCTCCTTCCAAGTTAACCCTGGCTACTCTGTTCTATTATTTCTTATAGGAGCAGTGTTTTTTTGTTTTTTTAGCGGCCGTTTTTGCTTTTTTGTTTTCCATTTGCCACTGAGCTGTTTTCTTCAATGTAAAATGATAAATAGACAAGAGAAAAATAAAAATGGAAAAGTCAGGTCAGTAAACGTGCTTGTGCCTAAGTGTACGCAAAGTTAATTACGTACATGAGTTAGGTAAAGGTTGGGTTAGGTTATGCTCGGTCAGGTCAGGTTATGCTGCGCTCTGCAAACCCATGCATGTGTTACCAGAGGACGTAGATTTGATTACGTTAGGTTACGTTAGATTAGATTAGGTTTTCATAGGTAAGGTCAGGTGAAGTGTACACGCTACAAATAAGACCCTCAAAACACTCCTCCTATGGGCGCAGCATTGAACTCTCCAACTAAACTAACTAAGCGTTCCTCTGTGGGCTCCTATACCGTCTGTAAAATATGTAACTTCGTAAATCACGGAGCTGAATCTTATTTGCAGAGCTCATTTCAGCGACTACCATAACTTTTTTGGCTTTTACTACGACTACTACTACTACTACTACTACTACCACTACTACTACTACCACTACTACTACTACTACGTATGCTTTCAATAAAACCTCTCAGTATAATCCATGCATGAGTACTTTCAATTAATGTCCATCAGTCAGCTTTTGTATAGTATCCCAAACAACTTGCCTAGTACATTTTTCACGCTGTTTTTTTTTTTTTTTATCTAAGTAAGTTAGAGAGAGAGAGAGAGAGAGAGAGAGAGAGAGAGAGAGAGAGAGAGAGAGAGAGAGAGAGAGAGTACTTCGGTGTCCAAACAGGCATCCATCAATAATTTTGTTTGACAGCAAAGTTTGAGTCGCTAATGATAATCCTGACGCTTTCAAGTAATAGGGAACTTTGTAATGCTGTTAGGCTAATTAATGACTACCTGTATTTCCTTTTCACATTTGCAAAGGGATATATTTTTTTAATTTCTTTTCCACTTTTTTGCAAGTTTGGCTGTTAAAATGAATTTCCGTATTAGTATCAAGGGAATTTTTTTTTTTTCTTATCCGTATGTATCACTTTTAGATTTGCGTACTGTGAATTTGCTTTTTTTTCATAGAATTGGATTTTTTCATCATTGTAAAAGCACGTCATTCATAAGCCAACTAATAATCAAGTGTATTTCGTTTCTCTTTTCACATGTCATAAATAAACTTGTCCTTTCTTTTTTTTTCTCTCTCTCTCTCTTCTTCAAGTCAAATTACAAAGTACTTTTCTTGTCAAATGATAAACGTTTTTCTTTTCTAGTGTCTTTAAATACAATAATCACTATATCTTTCAATCGTTTCCTTACTTTTTTACGAATAGTTTATTTGAGCTCAGCTGCATCACCGTTAATGTGTTTCCTGTCATAATGCAACAACTACCTAATTTGTTTGTTTGTCTGTGTGTAAACCGTGGGTACATATCCCTCTTTAAACCAATGTCACACACACACACACACACTAGCATTGCCTGTCTCTGTGATATTATGTTGTCGTGTTAATATCAGCATCATTTTGGCACTTCGGAGGCTGGCCGTTGTGCTGCCGCTGCCGTGATAGCCTAATACAACTTACAATAATATCCTTACCCGGCCAATCATTACATATAGCTTAGCACCACGCTCAGACAATGCACTTTCTTCAATTCCCTCTTTTCCTGTCTCACTCTCTTCTTATTTTTTCTTCCCTCACAGTTTTTTTTTTTTATTTAATTTCTCTCTCCAATTATTTTTTTCACGTCTCACACTCATACTTGGCCTTTTCTTTCTTCATTCTAAATACATTCTCTCACTGACATTATTCTTTTTTTATTTAATCTCTCTCTCCAGTGGTTCTTTTTTCCAGTATCTCATTCGAAGCATTTTCCGTCTTCATTCTAAGTGCGTTCTCTCCTGCCCCAATTTTTGCTTTTTTATGTCTTTCACTTACATTTCCTCCTTTCAAACAGTAGAGGAACGTCATATATTGCAACAATGTTTGTGGTCATTCCCCTCCCCTCTCCCCCTCTGCGTCATTAGCAAGCCGCCCAATCCAACTGCATCCGATACCTTAGCCAATGGCACCGTTTGGGAACTATTAAGAATGGCTTCGCGAGGTAATAGTTGGTTATTAGCTTAATTAAACTAATTCGCCTGATGATACGTGTATTCCAAACGCGCCTCAATGCCTTGATTTGGCGGGCTGGAGGCTGCGGTGGGGGTGGGAGGCTCGGCTGGCTGGCTGGTCCTGCTGGTATAATATTAGGCCCCCGCTGGCTGTGTGTAATAGTGGTGGTGGTAGTAGTAGTAGTAGTAGTAGTAGTAGTAGTAGTTCCTTTTCTTATTATTTCTCCTCTCCTTTTTCTTCTACTCCATCATCTTCATCGCCTTCTTCTTTTTCTTTTTCTTCTTCTTCTTCTTCTTCTTCTTCTTCTTTTTTTTTTCTTTTTCTTTTCTTCTTCTTCTTCTTCTTCTTTTCTCTTGATTTTTCTTCTCCTGTTTGACGAGGACTGTCGTGCACCATCATAACGACACACACAGTCTCCTGCTGCGACATAAGGAGGTCAAAACATCTATAGCCCACGGATGACGGAAGGGAAGCTCTGGACAGGAAAGAGTAGAACTGCACTAAAAGTCTCGGGGATATTACATCAGTCCATCTCCACCACCATGCACGGCTGTGGTAGGAAGGAGTCGAGCCATCCACTGAGGCCACGAAAAACAGCGAAACTTTCGGGCGAAAAAAAAAATCGAACGCCATAATTTTATAGAGACAGTCTCAGTTAAATATTTTGTGTTGGTGAAGTAGGAAGCACTGCCCTCGGTCATGAAAATGTTGAACTAATTTAGCAACAGAGTAAAGACTAAAGGATGAAACACTGGAAAAACTGCCATCTGTCAACCGAATATCAAATTACTTCTTTTTTTTTTCACATCACAACCATTTCGTGTTGGAATGATGCTGAAACATACAGGAGAGTTGCAACATATTGTTTTCGAATGATGCATCAATTTTTTTTCGGAGGGTTGGGAGGAGGGGATGGGGTGAAAGGCTTCTCATGATTAGTGAATGTTTCTTCGTAATGCAATTAGTGTGTGGCGATGCAGCGGCCAGTGAGTGTCGGTGAAGTAGTTCGAATTTAATTCTTCACTGTGCATGATTTTGACGCCACACAGACTCATGTAGCCCTCTTGGACAACCTGCGCTACTAAATAGCGCCATGGTGTGGCTGGCGGACTTGTATCACATGTTTTTGTAGTGCTATAATCCCGTCGTGTCCCAAGAGCGAAAGGCATGTAAAACACACACACACGCACACGCACGCACACACCACTGATAGTTCAGTCGTTAAAGCGCTGCGCTGCCAAGCTTCAGGGCCTGACAGGTGACTGTTCGAACCCCGCTCATGCCGGAATTTTTCCGCTGACAAGGAGTGGTTACTGTCCCCCCTTGAGCAAGAGGGATGGTGTGTGTGGTGTGTGAGGTCCTGGCAGTATATAGAGGTCGACTAATGAGTCTTGCAGTTGCTCGAATCGGGAGGGTACGCCCTGGCGATTGCGAGTCCAACTCGTGATCAGGCCTAGGTGAGCTACACACACACACACACACACACACTGAATGTACATATACGTGTATCGTGCCTACAGTTGTTATTTTTACTCATTATCGGGCCAAAAGCCGTCATAATAGAGAAAGAACGCGACAAGTCCAAACAAAGCGGCGAGCAGGTGAACAAACACAGCCCCGAGAGGTGTGTATCAACAAACAGCTCGCCTCCCCCTCGGCCAGCCGCCCTGTTTTGCTCATTACCACTTTTTAATCAAGGTTATTAGACTTAATGCCTTGGTTAGTATTGTAATTAATTAAGTTAATGGCAAATTAACGTTTGTATTAAACCTGCTGACGGATTTCATGAACTGCAAGTCATTTTTGTCTCCGATTTTTGGGTCACGTCCGATTATTTCCAAACCTTCAATATTCGCTCGTCACTTTTTGAGGCAAGGTAAATCACGCAATACTGAAATGAAGCATAAGTCTCTTAACAGGAAAAATGCATGAATGAAATATATTATTTATATTTCTCGACAATATGTAAGGCCAATGGAAAACTGAATATTTTTATCCGTGGGAGCTCTGCAGGCGTCCGCGGCACCCCGTCCCGCCCCGCCCCTGGCACCCCGCCCCACCATGCCCCGCCCCCAGCCTCATCACAAGGAGATCCCCGGACTTTAAATGTGCACGTGTTTATTGGCGGGTATGACAAGGCGAGTTTGTGGGAGTGTAGTACGTGCACGGCTGGCCACGAAGGGGACACACCGAGACTGGACGGGGACATTGGACGAAGCTGTCTGGTAAGGCGCCGGCAGGGACCACATCGCTGACAGGGGAGGGCGTGTGTGTTGCGGCGTGAGGAGGAGGTGTAGCGGCGCGTGTCACTTCCACAGCCACACTCTAAAGGCGTAAATTAGATGCTGAATGCTGTCTGCCCTTCCTTCCTCCTTCTTCCTTCCTCCCAGCTCTACTTGCCTCCCTCACTCCTTCCCTTCCAGTTTCCCTCTCTCCTTCCCATCCTCTTACTCTCCCTCCTCCCTTACCTTTTACTCCTTTCCTTCCACCTTCCCTCCTGGCCTCCCTTCCTCCCTCATTCTTCCTCCTTCTTTCCAACCCTTCTTGCCTACTTTCTTCCTTATCCACGTTTTTGCTTCTCTCCCTTCCAGTCTCCCTCTCATCTTCCTTCATCCGTCACCTCCTTCATTATCTTCATGTTTCCTTTCCTTCCGGGTTTCTACTACTTCGTCATTTACCTTTCTCCCTTGTTTGCTTGTTTTCTCCCTCCCTCCATCCTGCTTTCTACTTTCTCTGTCTCTCCCTACCTCCCTTCTTGTCTCTTTGCTTCTTCTCTTCCAGCTTTATTTCTCTTTTTCCTTCTTCTACGACCACTTTCTCTCCCTCTTTCATTTTTCCTTTCCCTCCATCTTTTTCTTTCCGTGTCCTTCTTTCTAAGGCTTTTTGTCATATATTCTTTCCTCCCGCCCTGCTTATTCCCTCTTTGCTAGTCCCCCTCACCTTCCTACTTTCCTCCTTCCTTCCCAACTTTTTATCTCTGCTCCTCTCCCTCTGTTTCACCTTTCGTCCCTCCTTTCCTCCCTTCCTAGTCCTCCCTCCCTTCCTTCCTCCCTTTCCTCTTCCACCCTCCCTTCGTCCTGAACTTTCTGAGCTCTGAGGAGGAGGGAGGGAACTGGATTTTGAACCCCTACCATCCCCTTCCATCCCTTCCTTTCCCCTACTGTCACCGTGCCGTTCATGCAGCCCTTTCATCCCTTCCCCACTCCTTCCCTGTCCGTCCCCTCTCCCCGCCCTCTCCCATGCACCCCTCCGTGTCACACCCCCTCTCGTTTCCCCCCGTCCCTAAATATGGACAGGCTTCAGGCAAGAAATTAGAAAAAGTAATCATGAATCCGACTATGAAAACAATGCCGGATGAACGCGGAGAGACACTCATAATTTTTCACTTATTAGTAAAAGCAGCAACGTAATTATCAACGTCATTTTTTGGCGCTTCATTTTTTTGGTCCGCTGCTGCGACATTCGCTCCGATGATATTTCCAAACTAATTTTGTTGACCTTATCATCCCTCTGCTAATTTTCAGTGGCCCTGCATTTTTATTCCTTATTTTTTCTCTCTCCATCGCTCTCTTTTCAGCTCTGCACATTTTCACAATTAAGAGTAATCTTCTATTTCACAGTTTTATTCATGATATTATTGACTAAAAAGCAATGCATCCCGGCGCACATATATATTTGTATTATATTTTTCGGTTTGTCCTCATTTTCTTGGCGGGCATGGTCACCTAAAAAATAAATAAATAAAAAAATATATACTTTGTACATCAATAATAATTTTTATCCCTAAATTCCCGCGTCCATGAAATTTGAATTTTGACAAATGACTGAAATATAGGCACACTTATTTTGTACGGCACTGTAATTCTTTCGGTACATGGCAGCAGAAAATTAATTAGCACTGAATGGACGTATATTTAATTAAAAATCTTGTTCATGTACCTTGTCCTGTCATCAGCATCAATCGGCACCCACCGCCACCCACCCAAACACCGACACCACCCACCACCCCTCCCCCTTCCCCTCCACCGCCCACCACCACAGCCCCCACCATCCTCTGCACCGCCCCCTCCTCTCAGCCTTCCACCTAACCCACCTACTAAGCCCAACATCCATAAACCGTAATCAACTAAACACCAGCCAGCCCGCCGCCCACTGGCGCCCGCCGCCCACGCCGCCCGCCGCCCGTTCCTCGCTGCAGATCCCCCCCAACAAGTCGCATAATTAACAAATTAGGTGCAAATCGGATTACAAATGAGCGTTTCATCACTCATTGATTGGCAAGCAGGTATTTTTCGCTGACCCTCACTGTCGGGTTCAAAGAATGTCCCTAATACATTTGAATTAATTAAGTCAGAGGGGGCCGACGCACGATCTGTCCCCGGAAAGAAAAAAAATGTTAAAAAAAAATAAAAAGAAAAAGAAAACATAAATGGAGAGTTTTGCCACCGGAATCTGCTCTTCCGGCACACTTGTCATTATTTCTTTTCGCAGACGTTTCGTGCCGGGCAGTAAAATATTTCACAGCGCCCTATCAACAACAATACTGAAAAAAATGTAAAAAACAAGGGCGTAACGTAAGTCAGCGATAAATATGGGAGTGAGAAAGTAAACAAAGACTCGCACTGAGCAATAACAAACCCGCCAGTCCCCCTTCCCGCGCGAGGGGCGCCAGGCTCACAGAAAACGCGCCTCCCTGCCTCCCTGCCCCCCGCCCCCATTGCAGGGGAGTGGACGGTGTCCAGGCATATCCCTTGCAACAAAATCAATATGGTCAGTGTTAGGGGGCAGCAGCCGCGCACACCACATGGCCTCTTACAGCATCCACCATCAAAAAGCGTAAGAGATGTTTCCATGCCTCTTATGTCTCCCGTGGGGGCGGAGGACAGCGGCCCGGGGGGCGGCACACGGTTCTTACCTTGCTTCTCGGCGGCAGGCCCGGCGTAGGCTCGCCGCGACCGGGCCAGAGGGAGGGGACGAGAGGCAATAATTCAACTGGAGGTCTCTTCGAGAACCCAGAGCCGCCGAGCGTCAGGCTGAGGGTGTGACGTCATCTAGGGAGCCGGTGACGTCACGGAGACAAGGTGGTAGAGGGCAAGGCTCCGACGGGCGGCTAGGGCGGCTGGTGACGGGTAACGGTGCCGCCGACACATGCGTGGCCTCCTTGTGTGCCAAAGGAAAGCTTGAGTCCCGAGGTCTTTTTGATCAGCGACAGACTTATGGCGGACCTTCTAGCTGTTGCACCTCGGAACGCTCTTCAGGTGGGGTGGTGAAGCCACTGGGAGGCCGACCTCTGATGAAGGTGCCTGGGACGAGTTGCTGCGCCACGCTGACGAAGGCGCGGCTGGCTGACCACCACCTGGGGGAGGAGTGAGGGGCCGCCGGCGGTGCACGGGACTGCAATACAACTTCTGGCCCACGCCCCGCCGCCCTACCGTAGCCACGCCGTCGCCCGCCGCCGCGCCACCCACGCCCATAAGACCACCTCTTCAGCTCCAGGAGACCTCGATTCCGAAGCTACGCAATGAGCTGTTTTTCATTTCATTCCATAATTTCCCCATCATCACCCCAGGGTATCCTCGGCATACACGAGGGTGTCACTCACCCACACATCCACGGAGCCACGCTTGGGTGGCCCTGTGTGCGGGGGTGACAGCGCGCGTAGAGAGTTCTCCAAAGGGAATCCTGTTGGAGATTTTAATGCAGATATTTTTGTCGGCGGCGTGATGATGTGGCGGTAATCGTGTTTTGACATAATCAGCCACACTCACCACCCCTGTCGTCCCGGGGCTGCTGCGGCAGCACACTGTCCACCAGGAACCAATGCACCATCTATGTGGTTCATTTGGTCCTCATTATTATAGATAATTAGATGTTATATCGGAGGCGTCGTCATAGAAAATGTTGACCGCTACGTTCTCTCTGGACAGCTCTGGCAGGGCAGACTTCCCTGTTTGTTGCCGCTGTGGCCGATCGATGCACTTTCTCTTTGACGATACTTTTTAGTTTCCAATCGACCTCCAATGAACTTATTTTAATTAAAAAAAAAGTGAGACTTAAAGCCTTTTTTCGTTTTAATATTTCGATACTGTATTACAATTTCTACCACGTAGTAACATGCTGTTTGATAATTGAGAGACTAGAAGTTTGTTTGTCGTTTTTTTGTTGTTTGAACTTATGCTTTTTGGTTTCATTGCGCATTTATTTATTTTTTCTTTCATTAGTAGACTTCGGTGTACTTCTCTGTGCGCAGCTTGGATCTATGGTGATGGAGGGGGAGGTTGCTGCAATGATGCTGCTTGATGTGCCGTTTGCATACAAGGACCGGACAATCAAAGCAAAAAATTCACTAAGCACACACACACACACACACACACACACTGAAAGAGCTCGTTATGTTCATTCATCGTCTAAGTAATATCAACAATAATGATGATAATAATAATAAAAATAATAATAATAATAATAATAATAATAATAATAATAATAATAATAATAATAATAATAATAATAATAATAATAATAATAATAATAATAATAATAATAATAATAATAATAATAATAATAATAATAATAACAACAACAACAACAACAACAACAACAACAACAACAACAACAACAACAACAACAACAACAACAACAACAACAACAACAACAACAACAACAACAACAACAACAACAACAACAACAATATATATATATATATATATATATATATATATATATATATATATATATATATATATATATATATATATATATATATATATATATAATTTTTTTTTTTTTTTTTTTTTTTTTATACATCGCTGCCTGTTGCGCTGGTAGGCTTTCTTCATGGGCCAGATGGTCGGCCCAAGCCCGTTGTGGCGCAGGTAATTTTTTATAGTAATAATAATAATAATTTTATTTTTCTCATACTATGGGGTCACTGTTCTGAGGCTGTAGCTCGGGTTTTAAGGCCGAATGCCCTTCCTGACGTCATGCGGCAACACTGGTGTTTCGACAGCCTTGCCCTGGCTCTTCAATACATGGAGATTTATTTATCTTTTTTTTTTTTTTTTTTAGCCTCTGCCTGTATCACCGCTAAGTTGTCTTGAGGGGCCTGCTGGCAAGGCCTACTCGTAGGCCTTGCTGCTAGACGACCCCAGCCCGTTAGTGGGGCTGGCGAATTTTATTTATAGTAGATGCCGTGATATGTGACTCTTAGTTGGCCCAAGATCCTGGCTTGCCCCATACTGCCCTCCAGTGCATCACTTGAATGAAGTCACTGAAGTTAAGATTGATTGAAAATCGGGG
This sequence comes from Eriocheir sinensis, assembly GCF_024679095.1. Classification (NCBI taxonomy): domain Eukaryota; kingdom Metazoa; phylum Arthropoda; class Malacostraca; order Decapoda; family Varunidae; genus Eriocheir; species Eriocheir sinensis. Next base: position 14,384,022 of record NC_066523.1, on the reverse strand, counting down.
CAGCATGTGAGTAATCTTCCGCGATGGTTTGAAAAATTAACGTGTCTCGATGAGACTCGAAGCTTGGTCCAAGAACTTAACACGCCCGCACGTTGATCACTCGGCCACCGCCTGTAACATAATCGCGGAGGTACTCAAAGCTGGAGTTCAGGCTATGATTCGTAGGTCGCATGTGGTCTTGACTGCCGTATGGCAACCTGTTACCATTCCTCCTGACTGGAAAAGAAGGCTGATCTTTCGTATCTGGAAAAGGAAAGGTGACCATTAGAACTGAAACAACTACAGTGATATCACGCTGCTCAGTGTGTCACAACCAATTTCTGTAGCAGCAGAGGCCTGAGCAGTCAGGGTTCCCGCCTGGTAAGTCGACAACTGAGACCTACAAACACTACAGAATTGAGAGAACTGCAGCTAAATACAGTTTGGAAGGGTATAGTTTTGTGGATAATAATGTGAGGAAAGGAACCATGATGTATACATCAAACATAGGATTAAGTATAGCGCACAGGAATTCAATCCAGGAAACTATGAGTACAGCAGAATAGAAGTGGATTGTTGTAACAGTAATTTACTTCTGACAGCCGTTTATAGAAGCCTAAACAACACCGAGCAAAATAATAAAGCTACACCAGCTGATGAGGGACATGTGTAATACACACGTTCAGTATAAAATAATTGTAGGTTATTTTTGTCTACCTTGTATATATTGGAACAAATGAACATCTAGACAGGAGTCAATGTCCTACACACCATGTTTGTAGAGATGGTACATAACTGTTTCTTCTCATAACATAATAAATATATAACTAGACTTCGAGTTGACACCTCTCCATGGATATACACTGAACTTGTCATTTAGTCATTACAACTCAATAGTTAAAGATAAAGGACAAGAGACCCCGCTGATAAAGTGACCATGCGTTCATATACTTCATGTGTGACCTGTATGAGATGAAAGACAAAAATGCAAGAAACCAGTATGCATGCTTTTAAAAGGCAACTTCCAAAAGATAAAAGAAAACTTAACGATATTAATTGGCCCCGGTATTTATCACAGGAGCTCACTATTAAAGTTTGAAGAAATTATAGATGAGTGTGTGCTCAATAAGAATCAAGGAGGGACAAACCAGAGGAGAAGAAGAGAAAGTTGTTGCCCAAAATAATATAAAAAACAAAGCCTCTAGGAAAAGCTTATGAGACTAAGATATAAGAACCCGTCTGGAGATACTATGTAGAGAATGGTTTGGAGGGGAAATCAATTAGCTTGTCAGTACAATGTTAGATTCAGATTTCATATCATATTAGATATACACCAATTTGCCTCACATAATAACTATAACAGTATATTTTCAACCAGTCCTTAGGCATTGGCGAAGCGAATGGATATTCAATGGAAATTTCAAAGATCCTGGCTACTCATAAAATTTGCAAAAGTGTTCTATAAACGCTGTTGTTGTTCAGAGTTTAATTAATCATAAGGCCCCTCTCCCACTTCGCCGAAAATAACCACGATAAATCCACGAGGAACACCTTGGTCCAAGTCGGTGCTCAAGAAATTATCATTACCGCCGGCCCAAGGAGCTGCGGCGCAGCCATGCCTCTATGTTTTCCACTATGACAGCAGTGCCATTCGCTGGAACAAGAATTCTTGAAATTCGCCTTGGAATTCGGACGCACTAGAACACCAAGCGGCATGACTCAAGTATTTCGCAAGAATTATATTAGTCATTCTTGCAAGCCAGAAGAGTTCCTATTTCAGCGTTTTTGTTTTTTTGCTTTTTTATCTCGGTACCTATACTTGACTATATAGACAACCCTCAGTCATGATTTAATTCTTCAACATTTTTTTTTTAAACAGACCATTATGGCTACAGCACCATATAGTATATAAGAAATTATTTTTGCAGAAAGGCTGCCAGGCCTATAACCTCTCCGCTGCAGCTAATCCCATCACTCAGAGCTCATGTGAGCGACTAGATCGTCGTGGCTCATAACAGCAAGTCCCTTCACTCCTTGCTCCCCGATAATCCCATCACTCCTTGCTCCCCGATAATTAAGCTACTGACCAGAGGAAAAAGTATCATCCACAGACTAAATTACTTGTCCAAGTGACTCAAGTAAAAAATAGTGATTATTATCATTTTGGTATATAACAGTATTTTCTATTCAGTATTTAGCCTCTTGTTGAGCAGGGGAAGTAGTATACATGTTTCTTTACTTCGTTATCATGCATTCATACCAGGACGCAGTATTATCTCTCTAATACTATGCCCATGAATAGAGCTAGTTCTGGAAATTCTAACAAATTCCAATATTGTCCATAGTTTTTTTCCCCCCAAGACTAATCTACGCTTTCCCTCGTGCTTCCGTGGTGCAATGGTTATAGCGTGTCTAACTATGAATCTCTGGGTTCGAATCCCGGCCTGGGCAGTCGGCGCGCAGCCCACCCAGCTGTTCATCCTTCCTCTTGGGAAAGTCGATAAATGAGTAACTGGGGAAGATAAATTGTAGTAACCCGGATATTGAAAAGGCCCTGTGTCCCATGATAATGAGTTTTCATCCACCACAGACTCAATAAGGGCCAATGTAACTACGGGGTTGAAAACCGCGGCCACGCGCAGCTCTAGTGTATGCTCCCAACTTTGAAACGCCAGAATTTTCTCTTTACTACACTCCCACACGACCTCTGCGTGTAACGAAACACACGAGAAATTAATCCAGACAAGGAAAGGTTTTGCCGGCGCTGGGGATCGAACCCGCGACCAGCGAGACGGGAGAGCCACTCTTTAAAAGAGGAACCCGGCCACTCGTAGAGTGAGTTATGGGAAGTTCGCCCATCAGGTAAGTCAGCTGCACTACGTACAACTTTACCTTTATTCATTAATATTTGTCGCCGCCTCAAGGGTGGGGTGGGTATATATATATATATATATATATATATATATATATATATATATATATATATATATATATATATATATATATATATATATATATATATATATATATATATATATAAAATAGAGCCCGTCAGGGTCAAGCGCGTACGTCCCTCCGAGTAGGGACCACAGGCTCATGAAAGTGAGGGGGTGGTGCCGACAGACCGACTCTATCGGCTGACGTCAGCCCACCCGACCAAGTTGGTCTGTCGACGAGGACTGGCGTGTCTCTGCTGTAGGTTACCTCGCGGAAGGAAATTCTACATTAGTTTACTCTGTTCGTGAAGGTAATTTCTACGAGAGAAGGTAGGAAGAAAATAAAAGTTTAAAAGGGAGACTAAGAAAATGAACATCACGATGGAGTATAATTATTTTATTATAAGGAGTGGCAAAAACGTTCCTATGCTCCCAGCTATGATTGTGGGTGCTGCTATATTGATGAAGGAATAAAGAAGACTACTGTTTGTTTTCTCCCTGCGTGTCACCGCTTCCTGCTGGCTAGTGTTGTTTCCAGTGTGCAAAATTCCGTAAACCCACTGCAGCGCAGATGTGAGGATCATTCCCCTAACCCCCTTATGTTACATTTCGTTGATAATAATCAGGGCCGTAATTTTGGGGGCCTAGGAGGGCTATAGCCCCCCCCCAATACCTCCTATATCGGTCTCAAAATGACCCTAAAAGTGCTTATTTTTCAAAAAAATTCCCCCACCTATGCATGCTCGATCACTTTGCCTGCCACCCTCCACCCCCTCCCAAACCCATGAACCTATGATTCTCTCTAGCCTACCCCCATAAAAAAAAAGCCAAAATTACGGGTCTGGAGAGAGAGAGAGAGAGAGAGAGAGAGAGAGAGAGAGAGAGAGAGAGAGAGAGTAACAAAGAAAAGGAAGGGTCCGAAGGGAACCACAGTACCAGTGTACATATGGATTATTCGTAGTAGGCAAAACGACTTCATTGGAGGGCGCCTCCAGGCACACACACACACACACACACACACACACACACAATCCCATGCGCTCTGAGGGGAGGGTGAGGGGACTCTTATTTCGCCACTTAAGCGTGCGGCAAGTATAGTTTAAATAGTTAGTTTAATAGATAGTCAAACAGTAATAGTTACCTGAAACACACCGGCCATACACGCCTCAATGAACAAACACATACCACAAAAAACACTTTCTAGTAGGTACACACTTCCCGAGCCTCCTTGTCCCCATAAAACTCACCCATAATTTGGTTGATGTTGATGTTAAGGGGCGAAAAGTGGGTGATGTGTATTTGTATCTTATTTATATTTAATTTTATTATATTTTTTTATTTATTTAATTGTTTTATGTCTATCTAATTTTATTTTACTTATTTTTTTATTGGTTGGTTTGAATTCGGAGTTTTCCTTCTACTAGGAGGGCTGCCTATCACGGCTAACGATCCCCTCCTGCCCGGGTTTGTGGTTAGAGTTGTCCTTCTCCTAGGTCAGAGGTCGGCAACCCATATTTCGAGATGAGCAAGTTTCTTCAAACTTGGCAGAAAAGCAGTGCTGCTGGAGCCGCAGTGTAAATTTCGAATGGAAATTATGATACATTAATTCCTCCTCCATATGAGAGCTAACTTACATATCCACAGACAAGATAATCAAATACACTATAATAATAACAATGATAATAAGCATAATACTAACAATAGTAATAATAATAATAATAATAATAATAATAATAATAATAATAATAATAATAATAATAATAATAATAATAATAATAATAATAATAATAATAATAATAATAATAATAATAATAATAATAATAATAATAATAATAATAATAATAACGATAATAATAATAACGATAATAATAATAATAATAATAATAATAATAATAATAATAATAATAATAATAATAATAATAGAAATAATAATAATAATAATAATAATAATAATAATAATAATAATAATAATAATAATAATAATAATAATAATAATAATAATAATAATAATAATGATAACAACAATTAGGATCGCAGCTGTCATAAAATAAACCATTATATATATGAAGCCACTCTTTTAAGTTAATATGTCAGTAAGCTATTGTCAATCCTGTATAGTTTGTTACCACGACTGAACAAATATAATATGCTTTCAAACAACATGCTAAATGTACTTAATATAATCAGTCACCATGGTGGTTAGACTTCTGCTTCTGAGTTCGTTTGGAGAATGTCCGGAGCGTAAGCTCGCATTTTTCTACGATAATCTATAGACGTTTTTAAGCAAGTGGCAGGAGCCGCACAGGTCTCTTGAAAGAGCTGCATGCTGCTTCGGAGCCGCAGGTTGCCGACCCCTGTCCTAGGTGAACTGCCTCACGCTAACGAGCTCCACCTGCCCGGGTTTGTAATCGGAGTTTGCTCTCCTAGATGAATTGCCTCGGAGTTGCCCCTCTTCTAGGTGAATTGCCTACCACGGCTCATTTATTTATTATTTCGCTTTTATTAGATAGATAACTGAGAGAGTGGAAAATGTCCAGAGGGGGAAATGTCCAGTAGGGAATATTTTCATGGGGGACTTTGTCAAGGGGGAAATCGTCCGGAGAGGTAAATGTCCATGGGGGAATATGTCCCGCATCCACCACTACTACTACTACCACTACTACTACTACTACTACTACTACTACTACTACTACTACTACTACTACTACTTCTACCACTGCTTAAAAGATACCTCCACCCATGTTTATTTTCCCGACACATAGTCATGGAGGGCTCCATAAATTAGAGGTCATTAGCCCCAACTCTATTCGCTAATGACTGTGGCATCCACCATATCACTAATACTACTTAGCACTAAATCTATACATAACACCTTATCCTCTCCTACTACTACTTCTTCCCTACTCATGTCGCTCCCGACCCACCCTAATGTCACTCTCCATCACTGTGGCCTCATAGTCCATATTGGAAATGTTGGTGGCTTTTGGGCCAGAGTGTCTGCATGGTACCCCTGAGACATAGGATGGCCGACCTGAGCAGGGAGAACGAGAAGTGATACCTCATCCAGGCGACAACGTGGCTCCTTGGCTGATGTTTCTTTTCTGAGATCAGTTCCGCGAGTCGTGCGTAGAAGCATCGGGCCCTGTGACCCACCCCGCCGGATGTGGTGAAGACGAGGGGGGTGATGCTGCCTTAATCCACATGCTGGATTCTTTCACCGTATGCCCTTGTCTTTTCCTGCTCGTTCCTGTGGTGGGGGGCTTCCAAGGGCAGCTCACGGTGACAGGCAGCCATCGGATCGAATATGCGGTTGTCCATAAATGCCATCTGTCCGCGCACCCAGAATCTGCGGGCACTTTCATCAACCCGTGCCTCATGTGAAGTATTGGCCGTCCTGTATCTAAGGTGTTCGCCGTCCAGGGGGAGCAGTGCCGGCTCGGTAGTGACGTCTTGGCATACCTCCCCGAGCATTCTTGCTGCCAGATCCCTCACCTCATCGTGTCGGATACAGACGAAGCCTCCCTTCTTGCATGCCATCGTGTGAGTGACATCATTCGGTGATAGACATGCACAGAGATCAGGCAGCCCCTCAATCGGCCAGCCATATCGCAGAGAAACGCTTCGGCAAATTCTTGGTGGCCTATCTTTCTTCTGAGATTCTTCTTTTAATTTATCTTATTTCACTTTGGTCTATTTCACCGTCTGCCTCCTGAGCGATGATCTTGTTGGTGAGGGATCTGGTAAGGCTGATGGAGTTTTGGTTCTCCTTATCAGCCAGCTTCTCAGGGTTGGTGATCCCCATTCCGCCCAGTCTTGGAGGAAGTGCTAGCATATCCCTAGCTCTTCTCCATACTGTATACTACTACTACTACTACTACTATTACTACTACTACTACTATCGATTGATAGTTTATTGTGGCAGGTAAACAACAAATGAGAAGGGAGGAACATGCCTCGGGTGAAGGCAGGGGCGTATATTTATGTTACAGTCCATCGGGGGCCCCAGTTAAAAGTTAAACGTTCGTGGGTCTTTTAAACGGGAAAATGTTCGATAAAACTACCTACATTCATCTAAAATATTGTTTATTCCAAAATAACTTATAAAAATTAGATATTTTTTTCAACTCGGTCAAACACATGCCCTTTTGCTAAACTATTAGGTAAAGAAATAGGTAAAATATTCTTAATTATTTCGAATGGTAACTACTCACAAATATATCTTGATAATTAAGAAAAAATAACTGTTTTGATCCCCTAAATACGATAATATTATATTCAAGCACAATGCTTGTATAACATGCCTTTGATCCTTTTTACAATAGCTGTGTCCCAGTGTGTCACGTAGGTACTCTTTCCTGCCATATCTGCTCCCTTTATATAAACCCAGTGGTTCCCAACCTTTTTTTCAGGCGACACCAATCATGCACCTCTAGACATGACCGCGACCCCACTAGTTTAATTGTATATGTGTTATTAATAACTTATTATAATATAATAACACCATGTTTGATATATTGAGGTCTTGGTGACCCCAGGAAAAACGCTTGGCGACCGCCCATTGCCATTTCTTGATTTTAATTGCCTTTATTATATCGTCTACATTTTTATCGGCGTCGCAGACGCCGATCAACAGATTGTCCATCATCTTGTTGTAAGTGTTGTTGTTCTCTTCATGTTGTTTTCCTGGCTTACTCATCCATTGTAGACATGACATTGTATAATAACATTTGTTAGCCCTGATGAACCCTACAACATGGCATCATAGTTTTCTTTTTTCTTTACGTCTTGGCCTGTGGCGCCGGTAGGCCTTCATAGTGTTATGCCGGACGTGTTACTTGGGTTCCGTGTCGCCGTCAGGAGACTCCGTGGGAGGGAGATATGTAAACACTTTGCACAGCTTCTGTAGTTTAATATTCTTCTTTAGTAGTACACTTCACTCGGACTCTTCACTTACCACTAGCTTACTATGACTGGGACTGGCCCTCTCTCGCCCTCTTCTCCTATATATATCCAGAACAGTACAGTCTAGAATATTACAGTATATTTCAGATCATACAAGAACATGTAGCAAAAATATATGCGAGTTGGCAACACTTCCCGCCTGGCGCCTGGCCGCGCCCCGGGGGGCGCGGACGGCTCGCCTTGCTCCCCGCCCCTTTGCTCGTTTCTCCGGGAGCCTTCTAGAGGCCTATGGTCGCCGGGGGAAGCTTCCAGCACAACACTATCCCCCCCTCTTAATTGTGATCGTCCCGATCACACACTTAACTATGTACAAACATAAGAGAATTAATCAAAAACATAATAATCGTCGTATCGCTGTGGACGCCTGCGTTGTCTCTGTCTTCTGTTCGTTGCCTCCTGCGCGTCTGTCTCCTGGTGCGCCTCGTCGTCGTCCGCTTCTTGGGGTGTCCCTGGAACATCTGCCGAAGCCGGGAGGTTATCTCCCTCGGCTGAAAGGGCCAGGAGGCCTACGTCGTCGTCGACCTCCTCTCGGTCCTGGACGTCCCTTGCGTTTTCGTCGGCTGCTGGGTGTCTGTAGTTGTTCCAGGTGTAGTTTCCCGGACCGTGGTACCTCCATAGGCGGTTGACGTGGACAACTTTCGGCTTGGTCTTTTCCGTTCTCCGGATTCGGTAAGTCACGTCGGAGAGGCGTTCTAGCACAGTGTAAGGGCCTTCCAGGGGCACTGTAACTTCGGAGACTGTCCTTTCTTCCTCTGCGGGTTGTAAAGCCAGACTCGGTCTCCTTCCTTGAAGTCAACGTGGCTTGCCCTCATATTGTAACCGCGCTTCATGGCCTCCCGGAGAACTTCAAGGCACCTCGGACTTGATGGTGCACCTCTTCCAGCCGTTCCTCTAGATGACGGGCAAAACTGGAGGCGTCCCTTGGAAGTCTTTCCCCAGGAGGCCTTCCTATCAGTAGGTCCACCGGCAATCGCAGCTCACGTCCAAACATCAGCTTTGCCGGTGAATACCGGCGCAGGCAGCTTCTGATCCCATGAAGACTGATCATTGTTGCACTGCTTGGCCAACTCCTGGCCCAACGTCCAATTAAACCTCTCCACCATTCCATCTGACTGTGGGTGCAGATGGGTGGTCCGGGTCTTCTTGATACCCAGAAGCTTGCAGCACTCAGCAAGGACTGTTGACTCAAAATTAATTACCTTGTCGGACTGGAGCTCGTTAGGCACACCGAAGCGACAGAAGAACTCCTCCACCAAAACCTTGGCGATGGTAGTGGCTTCCTGGTCAGGGATGGCGTAGGCTTCCGGCCACTTGGTGAAGTAATCCATTGTGACACAGATGTACCTATTTCCGTTCGTCGTCAGAGGCAAGGGTCCTGCTATATCCACTGCCACCCGTTCCATGGGGGCTCCAACCTGGTATAGTTGCAGTGGGGCACGGTGACGCTTCTTGGGGCCCTTCTTTGCACAGCACACCTCACACGCGTGACACCATTCTTCCACGTCCTTCCTCATGCCAACCCAGTAGAACCTTTGGCGCAGGCGACTCAGTGTCTTCTTTACCCCTAGGTGTCCGCTGGTGATGCTGTCGTGCATTTCTTTCAAGACGCCTTCCGAGGACTTCACAGGTAACACCGTGGACCAGTAGTGGTCAAGACAATCATGAGAGAACCAGCGTCGCTGCAACACCCCGTCGTCTATCCGAAGAGTGTCCCACTGAGTCCAGTAATTCTTGGTGGTAGGGCTTTCTCTAGAGATTACTTCCCACCCAGGTCGCGTTGACGACTGACTCAGCCACTCTATAATTGGTCTCAGATCTCGGTCCTCCCGCTGCAGTTTTCCCAAGTCTTCCCATGGCACCTCCGCTGTCTGTTCCACTGTAGTGCGGCGGCACATATTCTGGACGCTTTCCCTCTGGAGGCAATGTTGACACTCCGGTAGGCATGGGCGCCGGCTCAAGCTGTCCGCGTTACCGTGTGTTAGTCCAGATCGGTGCACAATAGTGTAGTGATGCTGCTCTAGTTTACCTATCCAGCGAGCAAGCTGGCCCTCAGGGTTTTCAGTGACTTCAGCCACCGCAATGCAGCGTGATCCCTGCGGATGGTGAAAGTTGCACCGTACAGGTAAGCATGGAAAGTCAAGGCTCTTGACTACTGCCAGGAGTTCTTTCCGGGTCACGCAATAGTTTTTCTCGGCTGGGGTGAGCTTCTTGCTGAAGTAGGCCACAACCCGTTCCATGTCGGCACATGCCTGAGATAGCACTCCACCAATCCCTCGTCACTGGCATCACAATCCAGTATAAAAGGCTTAGAGGGGTCTGGGTAGGTGAGTACGGGCGAGCTGATGAGGGCCTCCTTGAGCTTCTCAAAGGCAACCTGAGTTTCCGCTGTCCACTCAAACTTGCGCCCCTTCTTCGTCAGGAGGTGCAGTGGTGCAGCAATCGTAGCGAAGCCTTTCACAAACCTGCGATAGTATGAGCACAACCCGAGGAAGCTCCGCAGCTCCTTCACGTTGGTGGGTGTCGGCCAGTCCCTTACCGCAGCCACCTTCTCAGGATCAGTGCGTACTCCAGCCTCGCTCACGATGTGTCCCAAGTATTGGACCTCCTTTGGAACAGACAGCATTTCGTCGGACTGAGCTTAAGAAGTGCAGCTCTAAACCGGGCGAAAACCTCTGATAGCCTTTCCATCTCCTGCTCGAAGGTCTGGCCAAAGACAATCACGTCGTCGAGGTAGATGAGTGCCGTCTTCCAGTGAAGTCCCTCCAGCACCCTCTCCATCAGCCGCTCAAACGTAGCCGGCGCGTTGCACAGGCCAAAGGGCATGACCTTAAACTGCCACAGGCCTTGACCGTAGGAGAAGGCTGTTTTCTTTTTGTCCTGTTCCGCCATTTTGACTTGGTGATACCCAGACTTCATATCCAGTGTTGAAAACCACTTGGAGCCCACCAAGGCGTCGAGCGTGTCGTCGATCCGTGGGAGTGGGTATGAATCCTTGATGGTGAGATCGTTGAGGGCTCGGTAGTCCACGCAGCACCTGAGGGAACCGTCCTTTTTCCTGACGAGCACTACAGCAGACGCCCACGGGCTGCTGGACCGCTCGATTAACCCTTGTTGCCGGAGATCATCCATTACCTCATCCATCTCCTTGCGACGGGCTGGTGCCATCCTTCGAGGAGCTTGCTTCACTGGGCGGTGGCTACCTGTGTCGATGTGGTGCTCTACCAGGTCCGTACACCCCAAGTCCAGGTCTCCTGTGGAAAACACATCTGCATTTCTCACGAGAAGCTCCCTGAGCTGTTCCACTTGGGGTTCCTCTAGAGTCTAGAGCATGGGTTCTCAACCTGGGGTACGCGTACCCCCAGGGGTACGGGAGAGATATTTTGGGGGTACGTGACTGGTTTCTCAAAATACTTCGGTTTCGGCTTACAAAGACTGTACCGAGGATTAACTTGTTAGCAAAGAAACAAGCCCAACTATCTCACTGAATCAGCATATGTTTTTCATGCTAGCTACACACCCTGACTATAAGTAACTAGTAGTAACATTAGCTACAAGTGAATAGTTCATGATAGCACTTGCTCACAGTCTCTCCTATTTGAAAAAAAATGTCTACTTTAGTTACATTTTGGTATTTTTTTATGCTAGTCACACACAGGGGCTTCCTTGTAAGTTACTAGTTACTATAACAACTTGTTACAAGCCTTAACAACCAGCACTAGCTCACAGTCACTGGAACACAATACTTTCTTTAGTCCTACTTTATCTTCTTTTTTTTCACGCTTGGGATGCTAGTCACACACAGTCACTTAACCGTGAGTAAATAGTTATAAACTGTAAATGATGGCTCAAATTCAGTTGGAAAATTGCCTGTAGATATGTTTTTGTATTTTTTTCTTCTTATGCAATCACACACATTAACTTAACTATCACCATTACTAATTACCAGCTGCAACTAACTGTATGCAACACTATTTTATTGTCGCAATGGTTTATCATCTCATCTACGCCTGGCCCTAGGAGCTCCCACCAGGGGATAGCCACGGCAGAAGAGTTTCCATCTCTCTCTATTCATACACTCCCTCCTTGCCTGCTCAAAGTTTCTCACTGATCTTTGCCCCCTCTCCCTAACGTACTCCTGTACCCTATCTCTCCATTTCACAGGAGGTCGTCCTCTAACATTCTCTCCCTCTATCTCACTCACATACACCCTCCTGGTCATCTTACCCTCCTCCATTCGCTCCATGTGACCAAACCACTTTAAAGTCTGTCGCTTCACTTCTTCCACCACTCAACACTTCTTCCCTTCACCCCCGTGACACATTCCAAAATGCTTATACACTCTTTCATTACTCATTCCATCCATTCTACTCACACCACAAGCACTCCTCAAATAACTCATTTCCACTGCCTGCACTCTAGACCTCTGACTTTCATTCCAGGCCCATTTTTCGCTTGCATGTGTGAGGGTTGGTACTATTACTGTATTTCTCAAATCCCTCTTTACCTCCATGCTCACACTTCTGCCATTCATGATTCGTCCCAAAGACCCTACCACCTTTCTTCCTTGCAATGCCCTTTCTCTTGCCTCTCTTTCTGTACCACCATGCTTACAGATAACTGATCCAAGGTACTTAAACTCATTAACCTCCTCCATTTCTTCGCCATTTATAATTATTTTGCATTCTTTTCACATTCAATTCCCACTCTATATGGGCATACAAAATCCACAACCTCAAGGGTTTAAAAACGAGTATTTTAGTAAATGGTAGCAGCTAATCACATAGTATTTCCTATCACCACTAGCTCCTAGGTTCAATGATTGAAAATGTTTGTCTATTTCACATGTATAATACAATACTGTCCTATCCATTCCTACGCCGATGATTCCACTCTGCATTACTCAACTTCTTTTAATAGAAGACCCACCCTACAGGAACTTAACGACTCAAGGCTGGAGGCTGCAGAACGCTTAGCCTCAGACATTACTATTATTTCCGATTGGGGCAAGAAGAACCTGGTGTCCTTCAACGCCTCAAAAACACAGTTTCTCCACCTATCCACTCGACACAATCTTCCAAACAACTATCCCCTATTCTTTGACAACACCCAGCTATCACCTTCCTCAACACTAAACATCCTCGGTCTATCCTTAACTCAAAATCTCAACTGGAAACTTCATTATCTCATCTCTTACTAAATCAGCTTCCTCGAGGCTGGGCGTTCTGTACCGTCTCCGCCAGTTCTTCTCCCCTGCACAGTTGCTGTCCATATACAGGGGCCTTGTCCGCCCTCGTATGGAGTATGCATCTCATGTGTGGGGGCTCCACTCACACAGCTCTTCTGGACAGAGTGGAGGCTAAGGCTCTTCGTCTCATCAGCTCTCCTCCTCATACTGATAGTCTTCTACCTCTTAAATTCCGCCGCAATGTTGCCTCTCTTTCTATCTTCTATCGATATTTCCAAGCTGACTGCTCTTCTGAACTTGCTAACTGCATGCCTCCCCCCCTCCCGCGGCCCCGCTGCACTCGACTTTCTACTCATGCTCATCCCTATACTGTTCAAACCCCTTATGCAAGAGTTAACCAGCATCTTCACTCTTTCATCCCTCACGCTGGTAAACTCTGGAACAATCTTCCTTCATCTGTATTTCCTCCTGCCTACGACTTGAACTCTTTCAAGAGGAGGGTATCAGGACACCTCCCGTATTTGATCTTGCTTTCGGCCACCTCTTTTGTTTCTTTTTTAGGAACAGCGAGTAGCGGGCTTTTTTTTATTATTGTTTTCTTTTTTTGTGTGCCCTTGAGCTGCCTCCTTTGTTGTAAAAAAAAAAAAAAAATTTATAGAGAGTGTGTGTGCCCGCACAAGGGATCGAAAATGTGTGTGTCATCACAATGGAGAGTCTGTGTGCCCGCACAAGGGATTGATTGATTGATAGTTTATTGCTGCAGGTAAACAACAAGGGAGAAGTGTGACATGTCTTCACAGGCAGGACAGAGTGTGATTATACAAGGATCGATACATGTGTGGGAGCACAATGAAATTAAAAAGACACAATGCAGGATCGAAATGGGTGTGTCTTCACAATGGAGAGTGTGTGTGCCCGCACATGGGAGAGTGTGTTTTCCCGCACAAGGGAGCGAGAGTGTGCCCGCACAAGAGATTGTGTGTGCCCCCACAAGGGAGAGTGTGTGAGCCCGCACACAAGAGTGTGTGTGTGTGTGTGTGTGTGTGTGTGTGATAAACCATGCATTTCTTTTTAACCTTCTTGGTACTGCATTCTGTGTTAGGGGTACGTGACCAACACTGAAAAACTTGAAGGGGTACATAAGATCAAAAAGGTTGAGAACCTCTGCTCTAGAGTCAAAACGCTTGGAGCTCCTGTCAAACAGGTCGCGCAGGTAGTCAGGCAGCTCCTCCTGGGGCTTCGTCAGGGTTCTCCTGCAGACACAGGTTCTTTCTGGGGTCGATCTTGGCACAACCCCACCATGGTCCCTTGTTTTATTTTCTTTGGGCTGAAGGAGACATTGGCCACGACGACAGGCACTTCCGCTGCAGCAGGGTCTACCAAAGTACTGCCTACAATCACCCCGTTTTCTACCGGGCATCGACTTCCACTCTCTACCACACACAGGCTAGGGGGGGGTCACGTAAATTTGACAGGGTAACAGCATCTCCGACCTCGGAGGAATAATGGTGGTGCGCGACCGTCACTGGCAGGGCAGGTCTTTTTCACAGCCGTCAGTGGCACCTCCTCCCTCCTTACAGTCAGCTGCTTAGCGCGGAAGTCCAGCTCGCACCTGTGGGAGACAAGATAATCCATACCTAGGATGCAGGGGTCATCCATGTCGGCCACGTACACAGAGAGAACTCTTCCTTTCCTCCGAGCTCAAACTTCACGTCCACTGGGCCTCTGAGCGTAGTGTCCTGTGACTCCGCACAGTCGATGCGGAGTCTTAGGAAGCCGACGATGACTCACCACGTCAGGCCTCACAAATGTTAGTTCCGAGACTGTTTCGACGACCACAGTCCACAACACTCCGTCAACCTTGACCTCCACATTTCAGCTTGTCATGGTGGTTCTCCTGCACACTGATATCTTCGGGGCATGTACAGGACAGACTGGTCGTTGCCCTTCGTGACCAGTCCTTCTTAGTTTCCCGAGTGGTGGTCCCTCGTTGGGGCACATTTTTCCGACACTCATTCTTCCAGTGCCCTTTCTCCACAGGTCCAGCACTTGGTCCTTCTCTAGGCTTCTTAGCGGCACCTTCATATTCCTTCTTCCTCTTATAGCATTCGTTCTCCTTGTGCCCAACCTTCTCGCAGTACCAGCACGTTCCTTGGAACCTGTCTGTGTCGCTGACAGCGCCCTTTCGTGCCCTAAAGCCAGAAGTCGAGTCGTCCCTGAAGCTTGACAAGCTAGACCTAACAAAGGACTCAAACTCCATGGCACGTGCCAGAGCTTCCTGCATTGATGTTGGCTTAGCTTGGTTCACTTGTATCTTCAGCTGAGGGCTGTCCAGGGCATCGATGAATTGATCACGCAGCAAAACCGTCAGCAGGTCAGGGGTGGCACCTGGGTATGCCTTGTGCGCCATGCTCTCAAGGTCCTGAGCGAGCTCCTGAAGAGACTCGCCGCGCCTCCTGTTGCGGGTTCTGAGCCTAACCCTGAAGAGCTCGTTCTGGTGCTTGGTCCCATATCGTTGCTCCAGCGCCTGTGCCAGCCCGCTGTAGCTGCCCTTTGTCGCATTGTCGAGCTGAGCAAGGACCTCCAGCGCCGCCCCTTTCAGGCTAGTGGCCAGCTGTACCGCGCACTCTTGGTCATCCCATCCGTTCCGAGCTGCCAACAGCTCAAACTGAGCGCGGTAAGCCTCCCAGGAGACCTTGCCATCAAACTCCTGAGGCTTCTTTCTAACAGGCGAACCCAGCAGACCCATGGGGCTGGCGGAACTTCTTGCGGGGATAAACTCAGGCGAAACAGGGCTCAAACTACCCCGGACTTGCGTAGGAGAAGTATCTTGGGTACAACTAGCCCCTGCAGGCACTGGATGTCCGTTTCCAGCCAAGCAGTCTTCAAGGGCCTTCACTCTGTCACTTACTTCTAGTATTTCTTTGTGTGTCGTCTCCCGTACCACCTCCATCTCTTGTTGAAGATTTGTGTGTTCTTTCTCCACTTCTATCAGGCGTTGTCCCAAGTTCGTGGTCACATCAGTCATTTCTCTTCGCACTGATTCACTTCCATCTTGTACTGCTTTTAGCTGTAGCTGTAATCCCGTAAAGCGATCTTCTAGCTGTTCTTTGAGTTCTTGGAGTGTTCCTTCTTGTTGTTGCTGTGCTCTTTCTTGTTGTTGCTGTGCTCTTTCTTGTTGTTCTTTGAGTTCTTGGAGTGTTCCTTCTTGTTGTTGCTGTGCTCTTTCTTGTTGTTCTTTGAGTTCTTGGTGTGCTTTTTCTTGTTGTTCCTTGAGTTCTTGGAGTGCTCTTTCTTGTTTCTCCCCCTGTAGTCTCAAGGCTTCCAAAAGTTCAGTCAACATGTCGTCCCTCTGGGCAGCTTGGGAACGAGTCTCCATGGCGAAAAACAAATGCCTACACTCCTGACACCAGTGTTATGCCGGACGTGTTACTTGGGTTCCGTGTCGCCGTCAGGAGACTCCGTGGGAGGGAGATATGTAAACACTTTGCACAGCTTCTGTAGTTTAATATTCTTCTTTAGTAGTACACTTCACTCGGACTCTTCACTTACCACTAGCTTACTATGACTGGGACTGGCCCTCTCTCGCCCTCTTCTCCTATATATATCCAGAACAGTACAGTCTAGAATATTACAGTATATTTCAGATCATACAAGAACATGTAGCAAAAATATATGCGAGTTGGCAACACTTCCCGCCTGGCGCCTGGCCGCGCCCCGTGGGGCGCGGACGGCTCGCCTTGCTCCCCGCCCCTTTGCTCGTTTCTCCGGGAGCCTTCTAGAAGCCTATGGTCGCCGGGGGAAGCTTCCAGCACAACAATAGTAAGGCGTGATGGTCGGCCCCAGCCCGTTGTGGCGTTGTGGCGCCATCTTTACCTTTCAGCATTTTCCATTTCAGACCTCTAGTTGCATAATATAAATTGTTGGGGGAGGTGTTGGAGGGTCATGCGACGCCGATCTAGCACAGTTTTTGTGCTATTAACACTTGTTCTGTTCCTATAGGCGGTTCTATCATCCCATGATTCCCTTCACTGATGTCTTCATTTCTCTTGGGACAACAACAAAGCAAAGAGGGAGTGAGCTCTCACCCCACACCCGTCGTCGAGTAGAGCGTGCGTAGCATGGTGCGTAGTTAGCAAAGAAGTGAATAAATTATTAGCCTACTATAGTGTGATACATAGTGTCTGACACTGTTTTGGCGTGTTTGTGCCTTATTGTAAATGGATTGTATGTACTGTTTACGTAATGAATAAACAACACACATTAATATTCTACCACTCAAGTAAATCCATTTTACCTGTAAAGAAATACGACATGGTACCTCGAATATGATGCTTGTTCTGACATGTGGCGGAGATGTCACAGGACACGTGTTGCGCGCGTGCATTAACAAGCAACGGTGGCAGTTGCTCCTTGTCCTAACGTGAGTGAATCATTAATTCGTATTATTTGTTCATTTTTATATTAAAAGAAGAAATTATATATAGTACCGACCGATAGCATTTTGGTATCACGCCTTGTGCTATGGTTAACGCTAATTCAAGGAGGTACAACATCAATCAAGCCAGCAAAGTGAAAATACATCATATGAAACCCCCGTGGAAGCATCCCCCCCCAAAAAGAGTGAAAAGATCCAAACGCACCATCTACGTAGCCTATAATTATACCCGGATGCCCAAGCTGTCATGACTGCACGCCTCCTTGAAGTTATCAGTGATGTAGGAAACGGAGAGATACCTGGGACCAATGGAGACCAAGGATGGAGATCAACCCACCTATATATAACTAACTCACTTGTGATTATAATTGGCAGATTCAATCAAGATAACGAAAGTAATAAAATAAGCCTAAGCCATCTAAACTGCTCTATGCCCCACAGATCGTATGTCTGTGATTGTGTAAGTCCAAATAAGGCTATCGTTATGTAATTAATCTATGTCCACTCACAAATTTTCCACTCCAAAAATGTGTGCTGCAGCTAACATACGAGTGATCGAGAGGACGCTGAAATGTACCACGTAGGCATTATGCAAGTGTTCCCGTATTGCTGCCACACGTTACGTCATCTCACAACTAGAAAATACATATATCGATTATTATGGACATTTATGTTGTTGGTGTAGAAACTGTAGATAAATACTATATATAGGGGCCTACCTCATTTTCGCTTGGGAAGACGAGGTACTTAACATTTCATTCCTGCTCTCCATTATTAGGTATAGACAGCGAACAGCAGGAAGAAGAAACGAAAACTTACCAATAACGAATGGTGAAAAAAGAAGAAAAAAAACGAAAGCAATTTATGAGAAAGGACAATAATATAAATTAAGCCACCCACATATTTTTTTTTTCATTCCTGCTTATTTCCATTACTAGACTTGGCGAACAGGAGGGAGAAATAAAAACTTAGTAATAGCGAATGATGAAAAGGACGAAAGCAGTGTATGAATATTATAGTGTTAAATCAGGACATGCACACACGGCCACATGTTTGACAGAAGTGGCGTATCAGCTGATGGTCACGTGCACAACTCTACCGCTGGCACCATGGTTCGATCTCCGCAGCTGTAAACACTTCTTTAGGACACTCACACCCAGGAGTTACTCATATGCAGGGATTATATATACACACACAACACCAGTACCGCTTGTTACAGCTACGCGTGATATTATAGATACAACACTAAGGGCCGAGACGCAAGCCGAGGCCGGGGCCGGGGTTCGAAGGACGGGTGCTCGGCGCGGGGCAAGTTATAAAGCTGCGGCGCCACGGCTGTGTTCCTGTTACGTCTGTGTTAATGCCGTGAGTGAGTGGTGACCAGTGACCCGCAGCGCACCATGACCAGACGAAAGCGACCCGCAGCTATGCCTTGTAAGTCACACATAAACAAGCACACACTAGTATACAGGATAAATACTTTCACCTATATGCATCTTTTCACTCTTCCTACCAACCTATCTGTATATCTACCTGCGTACCTACGCCTACTAGCCTTCCTCATTACCAACTTGTTTGAATTCATATATACATACACACCAGACGGATAATATGTAGATGAAATGGGCGGCTCCCCACACATCACTTTAGTTCTCATGTCATCAGTGTCCTAAGTGCACAGTGCCACGACTACACTTCGAGCCACTGTCACAGTCCAACACAGTGGCTTTGTAGTCGCCAAACCAAACTATTCAACCTTCTGCACTCCTTAAGGGGCCGGCCGTTTTCTAACCTTGTTTTCTTTATTCAATGGGTTATTGTCATGATTTATATACCAGATGTAAAGGACACCCTATGCATAAGATTTAGCCAAAAAAAAAAAAATCTTTCCATTTTTTACCAATGACCATTTTTGTAAAACACAAACACTACACAAGTAATTTCTGCAGTCTTTAGTATAAGTTTGGATGCTTACTAACCCATTATGTCGAACTGTGAAAGTGGCTCATGATCAAAAACACCAAAATGGGGGGATCAAGGGGGGCAGAGCCCTTCCATAGGGAATAGGAATAGGTTACAGTATTATCCAAAAGAGTTGTAGGGGGTGGAACACCGTCCCTGTTGGGAGGTTAGGTTAGGCAGGAGGGTTTGATAACAACTGGGAGAACTGCTTTCCTGATCAATGATCACATTATATCTTATGTCAGGTTAATATGTCCAGGATGTATAAAAATCCCCCATTGTAGCAATATGTGGTTAATCTAGCTAATATTCTAGCTAACTACTGCTTCTTATACATGGAAAAACGTTATGATTCTATGAAACACTCCTCCTGTATTTTCAATAGTACGCATTTGACTGCTGGTCCACAGAATATTTATACCCATAGCTACAAATCGTCCATAAAACATTTGGACTGTATCATCATTTTTATGAAAAAAAATATTATACCTCAGATTTTTGTTTTTGTTTTTTTTGTTTTTTTGCCTCGTTACAGAGAGAAAAAAATATATAAGTTCATGACTGAAAGAGATACCATAAATGGTTTTATGGATGAAACATTTTTCTTTTCCTTAGCTCTCATGTGATACTACCATCACTTTTATGATACGTTAGAAACTACGGGAGTAGTGTTTCTTCAAACACCAAAAACTTGAGTTTTGAGAAAACGGGGGTTTTCTCAGACATCGCCTGTTATAGACACATAAACATCTCAATTGTTATCCCTGATATATCTAATAATGGGACTACTTGTGACCTCACTTATATAACATTATGTTGTTCTCATTTTTTTTATTTTTTTTAGGCTCTTTCTAAGAAGTTTTATATGTATGCTGATTTGACATCTCTAATCTTTACTTGTAGCCCGTGGAGAGGAGATCCAGAGTGCCCTAAAGGAGCGCATTCTAGTAATTGATGGAGCCATGGGCACCATGATTCAGCGCCACAGTTTGGAAGAGAATGATTATCGAGGCCAGGAATTCATAGATCATGATTCTTGTCTGAAAGGCAACAATGATTTGCTCTCCCTAACACAGCCTCAAATCATTCTTGATATCCATAAGGTTTGTGTAATGATATTTTAACCTCTTTTATGTATTATTTATTTTTCTTTGTTTTATCCATCTGTATTGCTTCATTCCCTCCAGAACCCCCCATCAAGGAAGTGGCCACAACATCCTTCATAAGGGTGGCCACAACACCCTCAGAGGGAATGGCCACCACACCCCTCCAAGAACATCCACCAAGAGAGTGGCCATAATCTAAGGAAGTGTCTATGACCCCATTCATGCAAGTAACTGTTATGCCCAGCAAGAGAATGACCACAACAAAAGAGTCCCCATCTATGCATTGCAGTACACTCAGCCCTTGTCTCTTGCTGTTTATTAAAATAGATTTCTATTCTGCTCCCTTCATGTTTTATGAGCATCTATGAGAATGAACTTTACTAGAAAAGCAGTGTCTAAGCAAGGGTAAATTGTTTTGCACTGTCATTTTAATTTCTGATAAGAATATTACAGAACAGGGAAACTTTTCTTTCTCCTCCAGATGATTAACCCTCCCCTTTTGCTCCATAACTCATTCATGTCATGATACCACAAACTTTACTGATCAGCATAATCTTAGCTATTATCTTTCCTTCTACTAGTTAACACTACTGACCTGTCACATCTTATTTATCAACACAGTTGAACAAGTAAATTCAGACTGCACCATATTTTCTTTCACCAATGTTGTAGTACGAGAATGGAATATGCTCCCACCTTCAGTGGTCCAGTGCAACACGATTGACTCCTTTAAAAACAAGCTCGACAACAACTCCTTCCACTTAATATCCACTAAAATAGAAATTCCAAGTTTTGGTGCCATTTGATTAATATAATTTCACTTAGATTTAACCCTTTCAATATGGTGATGCATATGTCGGCGTCACAGTATGGAAAGGGTTAAGAGGAAATGGAAGAGGATTCATCCTCTTCTAAACCTCTTAATCCTCTTCTAAATCTCAATCTTCTTCCATTTCCTCTTAGAGGTTTAGAAGAGGATTAATCCTCTTCCATTTCCTCTTCACCCTTTCCATAATGTGACGCCGACGTCTGCGTCACGTATTGAAAGGGTTAAGGACAGACCACCTAGTCTGGACCATTGGGTCTGTGTGGCCTGAATATCTATATAAATCTATCTATGTAAACACAGATATGTATGAGCATTTATAGCAAGAGAATATGATCCAAAGTGCTTCAAAGAAGCCTGTATTGATTATCACTGGGTTACAAAAAAAAAAAAATTTCTTAAGTTTTTTTCAACTGATTTAGGACAAATTTGCACCGCTGAATCCGAAAATGATACCTGTTTTTCTCAATCAGGTTAAGTTTTTGTGCTAAGTCAACTTATAAAAAATCCAATCTTATAACTAAATTGATTACATTTTAGTGACATTTTTGGTTGATTTTTGTTAATATTCCTTATCTGAAATAGGTTTATAAGATAAAAAAATTGTTTTCTAATACAGTTCATTAATTAAATGGTTCAAAAATTGATAAGTGTACATTGAATAGTAGACATTGATAAAGGCAAGTACATGTAAATTGGATATTACCTAGGTCATCATTGTTCAAAATTCAGGGCATGAACTTCCATTTCTTCGAACTCCTAGAATGCTCAGCGGTAGGGATGTCTCCCTTCAGAGTCCAACAGTAATCAGCCATCATGACTGCATCCCTGATACCAGGTCTCCATCTCTTTCATGTCCTGATGGAATCTCTCCCCCTGCTCATCACTCATTGATCCCAGAGTCTCAGGAAACCAATCCATACGTGAGAATAAGTAATGCATTTTGATGCTCATGTTGCATCTGAGGTTTCTGAAAGCAGTCAGCATATCGGTGACAAGTTCTGCCTTCCAGGCTTCCAGTTCCACTTTGTTCAGGGGGCTTCATGGTGCAGTGGTTAGCACACTCGGCTCACAACCGAGAGAGCCCGGGTTTGATTCCCGGGCGGAGTGGAAAAATTTGGGCGGCTTTTCCGATACCCTACGCCCCTGTCCACTCAGCAGTGAATGGGTACCAGGTATTAATCGGGGGTTGTGTCCCATCTCCTGGGACCTGTTCCTTCCTCCTATAATTTCTTCCCCTTCTGTCTCTCTCTGGCATATGACCACAGATGTTGCGCCGACTAAACGAAACTTTCCAACTTTCAACTCTGTTCGTTGAGTTTTCAAACTCTGGATCTCTGATGAGCTGATGGAGTTGAGAACCGTCAAAGATGCCAGCTTCTAACTTCTCTATGGTCAATCCTGGAAAAGCATGGCACATGTAAATGAAGCAGCCACCATCCTTGTCCAGAGCCTTGGTGAACTGTTTGATCAAGCCGAGCTTGATGTGCAGCTTTGGGAAGAGTATCCTGTCTTTGTCCACCAGAGAGTTGTTATGACATTCCTTGCTCTGCAAGGCACCATTCCCTCCCGTACAGGCCAGTCCTTCTCCGTGTATTGCTGAGCTTTTTCCTTACTATCCCACATGCACAGTAAGCACGGGTACTTGGTGAACCCGGACTGGTGTCCCAACAAAATACAAGAAATACCAGTTAGTAAAATATTGGTGCATGTAAACTCTTCAGAATTCGTTTATTTAAAGAAATAAAAAAAGAATTTTGCCTCATATAAATAGAAAATACCCATTCGTGTAAAAAAAATTAAATAAAAAACATCATGTGGCAATAGATAAAAAAAGTTGACCTGATTGAGCAAAACCAATGTGATTTTGGATTCAGCACATCAAAATTGTCCTAAATCAGCTAAAAAAAACTTACACGATAAATTTGTTGTTGGCCAGTGAATTATTAA
The DNA here is from genome assembly GCF_024679095.1 of Eriocheir sinensis. Lineage (NCBI taxonomy): Eukaryota > Metazoa > Arthropoda > Malacostraca > Decapoda > Varunidae > Eriocheir > Eriocheir sinensis. Next base: position 14,360,678 of record NC_066523.1, on the reverse strand, counting down.
TCCATAATGCATCATATGGATATACTTTCCAGGCATATATATTTGTTTTCTCAGTTCTACCTCTAAACCTACAGCTCAGTCTTACTTGCAACAGGCATACTTGGAAGCTGGTGCAGACATAGTGGAAACTAACACATTCAGTGGAACAAAAGTTGCCCAGGCTGACTACCACCTAGAACATATCTGCTACAGGTAAGGCTTTTAAGTACTTCTCAGTTTTCATATAAAAATTACATTTTTTTCTTGAAATTGATCCTTTTGCAATTAGTTTCCCTTACAATTCTATTGATGATATAACTGTACATTTAAAATTCTTATTTAGCCTCAAAAGTGTAGTGCACAGCACATTTAGCTACAAATCCACGGGTTTGTGTTTGAATCCCATCCAACACAGACAGCACACAGCCCACCCAACTGTAAATTCTCCCTTTTAAGGTGGTAGGAAAGAGGAATGTAAACTGTGAAATTCCAAATGTCACACTTGCCTTGTGTCCCTAGATAATGGGTTCTAACCCACCCTAGGCTCAAGGGCTAATGAGGAGATAAGCACCAAGGCTACACACAGCTATAGCATATGCCCCCAAATTTAACTCACTAGAAGCATACTAGATTACAATTAAATATTCCTGTAGGAATAATTTCCCTGTGACATAAATTAAATGCACTCCATTTTTCCTTTATCAGATTGAACTTAGAATCTGCTAGACTGGCCAGACGTGCAGCAGATGAAGTATCAGAATCATCAGGGCGACAACGATATGTGGCTGGTGCAATGGGTCCCACCAACCGCACTCTTTCCATCTCCCCATCTGTAGAACGGCCAGATTATAGAAATATTAGTAAGTTACAACCACACATTATCAAAGTGAATTCTAAACATAAAAATAGATAAATGACTCGGCATTTGTGAAATCAATGTTATAAGTCACAACCTTATGAAAGTACTCAGAGTATACATTGTTACCCTGTAGTGTCAGTCAGTTATTCAAAGTAACCTGTATCCATGAGCTTGTAAGTTAGAAGCAAAAATCTTGTTTTAGGAATTACGAGTTTCATTGTTTTATACTTGACTATGGTACACCCAGCTTTGCACATACAATGCCTGCAATCAAAATCTTTTCCTTACTAATTTTGGAAAGAATGAATGCTTCTGTTAATACATTACAGGAAATTATGTAATTTAGAACATTAATTTGGATTAGATAAGATTGAAAATTATATGATACATTTATTGATGCACAATTTATTATATGGTGGACAGGGAAGGGAGAGGTCTGTGGGATGTCCTATAGATAGAGGTAAATCATTTAAAAGATGAATGAAGGCCATTCACAATGAGGTTGCCTCCTGTGAATGAGAGGATTGCAACAGGGGCAAGAGTTTGTGTTGGTGCAGTAGTAAGACAAAGGGTGTGTATTGTGGCTTTCACTTTTCATATTCATATTAGAGTTGAAACCAAGAGAGAGGGATGTGGTTCAAAATTTGCTTTCAACAACATATAGCAATCCTAAGCAGCAAAATTCATTGTAAATGACACTGTCCTGAGAGTGAGAGGAAGGTCCAAAAAACAGTGGGTGGAATTAATAGAAGTTGTAGAAGAAAAAAACTTAACAGTATATTTAATAACATATTGATGTAGAGTATCAGAAATCCTTATTTAGACTGATTTCTTCATCCTATGTACAGTTAGGAATATTGAAAAGAGTGAGGAATTTTTCTTGGAGCATAAGCATAAGCATGAGTGTTCAGTTGAAGAAGAACATACTCAAGTCATGATAATTTCTTACAGCTTGGGATGCTTTGGTGGAAGCCTATATGGAGCAAGCTCGAGGACTTCTGGATGGTGGGGCAGACATCCTTTTGGTGGAGACTGTCTTTGACACAGCAAATTGCAAGGCTGCCCTTTTTGCCATTCATACCCTGTTTGAAACAGAGTATGAACCAGTACCTGTGTTTGTAAGTTTTTAGGATGCTGCTTTTTATAACTGTTAAAAATACTCTTTTTATTTGAATTCTCTATAGTTCTATATAACATGATATTTAATCTGTAGTGTACTGTTGTCTTGCAGGTGTCTGGTACTATTGTGGATAAGTCTGGTCGTACTCTCTCAGGCCAGCTGGGAGAAGCATTTGTGATCAGTGTGTCCCATGCAAATCCGATGTGGTGCGTATCAGGATTAATGCTTGTCCCAGTGTGATCCACATTATAAACATTACTTAACTAACTACAATAGTTTTTAATTTTTATATTATGCTCTTATAACTTTGGTTTTGACTCTTAGAACTTATCTCCTCAGCATTGGACTTAATTGTGCCCTGGGTGCAGTAGAAATGAGACCATTTATTGAAAACATCAGTCAGAACACCACTGCATTTACTATCTGCTACCCTAATGCTGGATTACCCAACACATTTGGGGATTATGATGAAACCCCAGAGACTACTGCTAACTTCCTGTTTGAGTTTGCCAAAGATGGCCTTGTGAATGTAATTGGAGGCTGCTGTGGAACCACCCCTGATCACATCAGGTACTGTGTCTTGACATATTGACTAAACAGAGAGGATAAACCTTTAAAACTGGAACAGTTCTGGAATTGGGAAGATAACGTACATTACTAATTTTTCAATGGTTTCTAGGGCCATTGCAAAAGCTGTATCTACTATCAAACCCCGTTGTCCTCCCTCTGCTCTCTATCCAGATGCTCAGCAGTTGTGTGGACTTGAGCCAATGAGAATTACTTCTGAGACAAACTTTGTCAATATTGGTAAAACTTTTACTCATAAATATCATAATCTTATTAATGTCTAAGGTGGCTGATTATTGGTATATAATGTTGCACCATAATATTTTCATTTCCTTTGCTGATGACTTTTTTCTTATTTTTTTTGTATTACTTTACGCTTAGTGGTGTTTTCCAGGTGAAAGGTGTAATGTTTCTGGCTCAAAACGTTTTTGTCGACTGATCAAGGAAGGACGATATGAAGAGGCTCTTGCTGTTGCAAAGACTCAGGTGGGTTTGGAAGTCAGGGATAAACTAATATTCCACCACTTTACTGCTGAGCATGATGAAGTTGCATTGTATGCTACATATTTCTTGATACAGCATTTACAAGATTTTCCTTTATTAGTTTTTTTTCATAAATTTGGTTTTAGATTACATTGACTAATGTATATTATATAGCACATGCAAGCCTTTGACATGATGAAGTTATATCATTCACATAAGTATGATCTTAAAACACATTTGTACCCAAAGTCATTACTTTGAATGTTAAACAAAAATTGCATCCTCTTTTACTCTATTTTTAAGACTGAAATAACAATAGGAAACCAACTGCCCAGGTTGAAATTTGAACCCAGGCTCACAGGTTAGTAGCTAGGCATGCTAACCACTACACCACAGAGTGCAATTAAAGAAATTCAGCAAAGGCTTTGGATGCCCCACAAGAGTGTAAAAATCCTATTGACATGCACAGAAAAAAATGGCAAACCATAGACAGGCATTGAATTTGGTTGCAGTCATAAGTGCTATTAACCCCTTCCTGGCAGCAGGGAGGACTCTGCCACAAATAGTCCTTAGGTCTATATAGAGCTTCCCTGCAGTTGATGCATTCCAGATTAATGTCTATATATAGACTCACAAAATGAAAGATACATATAAATCTATGTATAGATGTTTTTGCATAATTCTTGCCATAAATGAGTCATAATATGCATGATTCATATGTATATGTATGTGACGGGAGTCAGTCACTCACACCCATTGGTGCAGTAATTTCCAGGACTTGTAACTCAGTTGTGGTTTTCCTTCCTTTTTCCAGCTTTCTTTAGTTTGTTTTTTAACATTTTCTGTATGTATCTAAGTACTCATTTCCTTTACTCAAACCTGCATCCTCAGGCAGTAATGCACAGAGGATAACTGTTAAATAAGAGCAGTTCCTTGTTCAAGGAGTAAGCCTAAGATGCCAAATATCTAATTATATGAATGATTATGTGAGTAAGAAGAAGAAAGTGTTTATATATAAATATTCCTATAAACTAGCGTAGTCACATGAGAGGAAACATCTATTTATAGACGTACTGTCAAATAGTTACACTTTCGAAGCATTTATATATTATATAGATCCGCCGGGAAGGAGTTTAATGGCTTTTACCTGCAGAAAGGATATGATTATGAACTAATGGACTTGACAAAGCAACACCCAGCTGTTTCTGTGTTACTTGCCAACCTCATCATGGAACCAATGCTTTTATCAACATGGAACTTATATATTGGATCATAATTATGACTTTGGTCATGAGATTTTTCCTGCTTAGTGCTCAACATAATAATTGCAATTATTAATTAACATGATTATTTTTAACTTCTAAGGAACGTACACACAAAAAAAATTAAATTATTAGTAGGCATCTGCTTTCATCTCACTGTGAACATCTTCCAACCACAAAGGTGGATTCATGCATGCCAGTTATAAAAATTACATGGAAAATAATGTTAATCACTTGGACAGGTTGAAAATGGTGCCCAGATCCTTGATGTCAACATGGATGAAGGCCTTCTGGATGGACCAGCAGCAATGTCCCGTTTCCTCAAACTAATATCCACAGAACCAGACATTTGTAAGGTAAAACTACATATAAATGTCGACAACTGTATTCCATTAAGAAAATACTTATAATTATGTAAACTTTTTTTTTTTTTTTTTTTTTTTTTTTCCAGTGGTCCCTTATTTTTCTTGTGACTCTCAAACAAAGAAAATGTCTTCTGCTTTACTTGTATAACTCAAAAGAGATAGTCCCAAGCTGTGCACATATGGTTGGTTATTGATATTTATTGTCTTTCCATTCATTTTTGACAGGTTTCTTCCATATTATTTTCTTCTCTATCAACAATTTGGTGTGTTTCACTTGCCTTCAGGGTTATTCACCTTTCTTAAAACAAAATATCTTGATTAGACACGCATACAAATGCACATTTACCATCCAGACATCAACATTATCCAATCCTGAAAATATTTTAACCATTTCTATGATTTTAGTCATTTCATAGAATGTTTTTATCAGGCAGACTTACTGGATATAGTTACTGACTACAATTATTTATTATATGATTTAATTGTTTGTATATTTTACCATGTGAGGAGCTTAACTGTCATGCTTATAAAAATAATCTTTATCTCAAGTAATGAATACTGTACGACACAATTATATATATATATATATATATATATATATATATATATATATATATATATATATATATATATATATATATATATATATATATATATATATATATATTATAGTGTTTATTTACAAACTTTTTTTCAGGTACCTATTTGTATTGACTCATCAAATTTTTTCAGGTACCTATTTGTATTGACTCATCAAATTTTGAAGTAATTGAGACTGGTTTGAAGGTAATACAAGGGAAATCTGTGGTAAACTCCATCTCCCTGAAAGAAAGTGAAGAAGATTTTATTTGTAAAGCTAAGCTAATCAAGAAGTATGGAGCAGCAGTTGTAGTTATGGCTTTCGATGAAAATGGACAGGTAAGGTTGATGAGTGATAAAGTTCAGTTATTGTTATTATTATGATTATGATTATTGTGTATCCATGAGATATTTGGATTATCCCTAAGGCAGCATGTCATAAGAGGTAACTAAAAGAGATGTAACCTTTAATATAGGATGCTGAGATCAGGGATTGGTCTCCCTCAACTATTTTTGCTTTGACCACTTGTCACAGTGGTCACATGACCTTTTTGACCCCTGATGTTGCAGGACTGGATAGTAGTAGTGCCCCAGGCTGTCCATCCATCTGATTGCTAGAGCATTTTGAATATAGGAATTAGAAGAAAATTATGTAACATTATATTCTTCTCTGGTATCATTATGGATATTTATATATCTTTTTTTCTTGGGGTAATGTTTTCAGGCAGTGGACATAGATGGCAAAGTAAGAATTTGTCAGCGGTCATATAAGATTCTAGTGGAAAAGGTCGGCTTCAACCCAAATGATATCATCTTTGATCCTAACATCTTAACTGTAGCCACTGGAATAGAGGAGCACAGTGTGTATGGCATCAATTTTATTGAAGCTACCAAAATAATTAAGGTAAGAAGAATTACACATACGTCAAGCAGCATGTGAGTAGTCAATAGTAAAAAGGTTTTTTTTTATAAAGATGCAAGTTTTGACATGATATATTAGGTATTGATACTAATCAGGTAGTGACTAGGCTCATGTTCAGATGTCTCTGTAATTATCAAATCATCAACATATTCCCATTTTTCAGGCTACCTGTCCTGGAGCACGAGTAAGTGGAGGAGTGAGCAACTTCTCTTTCTCATTCCGTGGAAAGGAAGTGATGCGTGAAGCCATGCACTCAGTCTTTTTGTACCATGCTATTAAGGCTGGGATGGACATGGGGATTGTAAATGCTGGCTGTCTGCCTGTGTATGATGACATAGAACCTGAGCTGTTGAAGTTGTGTGAAGCACTCTTATGGAATACTGATCCAGACTGCACAGAAAAATTACTAGCTTATGCTGAAAAGAGCATTGGTCAGTCGAAAAACATTGCTGTCCAAGATGACTGGAGAACTAAAAGTGTTGAAGAGAGATTGAAGCACTCCTTGGTAAAGGGAATAGATAAGTATATTGAGGAAGATACTGAGGAAGCTCGTTCAGATTCAGTAAGATACCCTAGGCCACTGAATGTCATTGAGGGTCCACTTATGAGTGGTATGAGTGTGGTAGGGGAGTTGTTTGGTGTTGGAAAGATGTTTTTGCCGCAAGTCATTAAAAGTGCACGAGTCATGAAGAAAGCTGTTGGCTACCTCATTCCGTTCATGGAAGAAGAACGAGCTGCAAGGATGAATCATTCAGGAGATAATGTATCAGAAAATGCAAGATACAATGGCACCATAGTTTTGGCCACTGTGAAGGGAGATGTCCATGATATTGGGAAAAATATTGTGGCAGTAGTGCTAGGCTGCAACAACTACAGAGTTCTTGACTTGGGTGTGATGTGTCCCTGTGATAAGATCATACAGTGTGCCATTGCAGAGAAAGCTGATGTCATAGGACTCTCGGGACTCATAACTCCTTCCCTTGATGAGATGATCCACGTTGCCAAGGAAATGGAGCGAGTTGGCCTCCAGGTACTTTGTTATTACCTTAAAGTTAATAACATCAGTATTTAATAATACATTTAGAGAATCAGTAATTTGTAATGTCATAATTTTCACATTGCCTCTGGATTCCAATAGTTTTACCACTTATGGCTTTGTTTGCACCATTAAACATACATACATGTTTTGATACATGCTTTGTTTTGGCATGTATTGAGTGACACAGTTATCAATAACCAATAATTTTGATCCATTCCTATAATTTTTGTCAGATTCCTTTGCTGATTGGGGGAGCTACAACATCTAGAACTCATACTGCTGTTAAGATTGCACCTAAATACAAAAATGCTGTGGTACATGTGTTGGATGCTTCCAAAAGTGTGGTGGTGGTGAGTACTTTGTCCAAACAAGTATATACTAATTAACAACTATTGAGTTATCAACAAAATGAGGTGCTTTGTCTTGCAGCTATATCTGTGTGGATTGTTATTAATTTTCTCTTTGTAAAAGAATATCTAGAATAGAACCCTCAACGAGGTTTAGATGAGGAAGAGATTATGTATGTCAGATTTTTTCATGAAAATACATCAAGGAAGTGTCTAGGGAAGGGTATAAGACTATGCTGTTTGCTGATATTGAAAAAACATATGATAGACAGACAGGGAGCCTTTTGAAGTGTTTTAAATAGATTTACCTATAAGATCACATTTATTGGACTTTATATCTTTTTCTTTTCTGTGTGTGGGAGTTTATTACATAGGATTTTTTTTATTTATTTATTTATTTTTTTATTTATTTTTTTTTTTTTTTTAGTCCACATGAATGTTTACACCATATCAGTGGTAGCAACGGTGATGCCGCTCCCCAACATTAGCATGTCCCTTTTATTCACTTTCAAAAACACTCGAGGAGAACATACACATTTACTAACTTTAATTTCTCACTTAATAGTTGAGTAACAAGTCTATTAGATGATAGATGTTATTTTTTCCCAAATCTCTGTGTTCAGATCTGTAAGATAATAATATCTTACTTCAGATTTTTTTTAGTCTAATGATAAATTTTGTTCTTCAGTGCTCATCACTACTGGACAGAAAGCTTTACGATGATTTCATTGACGATCTCAAAGAAGACTATGAGATGATTAGAGAAGACCATTATGAAAATCTGAGGGAGAAAAAATACGTCAGCCTTAATGAAGCACGAAGTCGTTGCTTTAAGATTGACTGGAAAACAGGATTTCAACCAGGTATGAGATGCTTTTTATTCTTGTTGGAAGACATGTTGAAGAGACTAATTCCTGATCAATACAGTTATCATTCAAAATGCTTATGTCAATCGTTCTATCTATTTATATTTCCGATGCCCTGCTCCCTCACGGGAACATCCCTCCAGGGGGTGGCCGCAGCAGAAGTGTCTCCATCTCTCCCTGTTCTGGCACTCCTCAGCACACTCAGTCCTGCTACTTCCAACTCTCTCGCTCCAATACTCACTCACCCTATTGATTCACTTCACAGGTGGTCTTCCCCTGACACCCCCTCCGTCAATCCTTCCATCATACACTCTCTTCACAAATTCACTCTCATTCATTGTCATCATGTGTCCAACTCAGCGTACCACACTTCACCCATTCGACCACTTCACAATTCTTTCCTTTCGCTGTCTCACCCATCCGAACCTCTCATACACACTTTCATTGCTTTCTCCATAGCATCCTGAAACACCACTTGCAGCCCTTATATAAGTCTTTTCCCCTGCACATAATCTTGATTACTGTGCTGCATTCCATGTCCACGTCTCTGATGCATATGACAGAGTTGGTAGGATAATACTATTCCTTATTCCCCTCTTTACTCCTATGCTCACATTTCTTCCTCTCATAACTCTCCAATGCACCTACTACCTGTCTGCCCTTCACTGCTCTTTCCCTCACCTCACCTTCCATACTTCCATCCTTACATAAAACTGTCTCCAAATATTTAAACCTAGTCACCTCCTCCATTCTCTCTTCCCCCAGCATTTATCCTCCACTTTGTTATGCTCTATGCTCTAACTGTACAGCTTTGCAAAATCAATGGTCTGCACTCTTGCCCTCTCAAATGTCATAACCTTACTCTTTCCAGCATTCACTTTTAGCTTTTTCCTCATACACACCCTTTCAAACTCATCCATTATCCTCTGTAGTGTCCCCTCATTCTCTGCCAGCAATACTGCATCATCTGCAAACAGGTCTGCCACCAATGATGACTCCTCTGTACCTCTCACTTTCAGCCTTGGGCCTAGCTCTCCCACTCTGGCTTTCATTTCTCTCATGCAACTGTCCATATACATATTAAAAAGCTATGGTGACACCACACACCCATGTCTTATACCCACACCAACACCAAAACTCTCATTCAACTCACCATTCAAACATACAGAGGCACTCGCATCCTTATAGAAGGACCTGATCCCCTCAAGCAAATGCCCTCCCACACCATATATCCTTAGATTATTCAATATACCTTTCCTGTCAACCATGTCATATGCCTTCTCTGAGTCCATGAAACTTGCAAACAGCTTCCTATCCTTCACTAGGTATTTTGCAGCTAGCATTTTCAGTGCAAATATTTGATCTACACAACCCATCTCTTTCCTAAAACCCCCTTGTTTGTCACCTACACTTTTCTCCGTTATTTTCTTCATTCTCTCATTCAAAACCCTTCCATACACGTTTCCTACCACACTGAGTAGATTTATTCCCCTGTATTTATTACAGTCACTTCTGCTTCCTTTCCCTTTGTACAGCAGCACAATAGCCCATCCCCAGTCCCCTGGCACCTCACCCTGTTTCCATGCTTGGTTACATATCCATAACATCCAGTCTACACCTACATCTCTTTTGTACTTCAGCATTTCTTCTGTTATGCCATCAGCTTCAGGGGCCTTTCCCTACTCTTAACTACTTCATTGCCTCCTCTATCTCACCCCTTTCCACCTCCTCTAGTGGATCTGGCTACCCTACATTAATCTTGATTTCTACACTAGTCACTTGTGCTCTCCCTCCCACACTCATTCATTACTCTAAAAGTGCTGCTTCCACACCTCCTTTATCTCCTCATTCCCTTTCACAAGTACCCAAGCTCTCTTCTTTATGCTACAAATGTCACTCTTTCCTCCCCCCATGTCTCTTTTAACTTCTTTCCAGAAAATATTTTTGTTCTGGTATTTTAGTGATATTTCCCTACCTAAAGCCATATCCACTCTCTCTTTACTTTCTCTAACCCACCTGTTTACCAGCATCTTACTCTCCCTGTACTTATAAGGGTTTCTTTTTTTATATTCACTATTACACTGATACAGTAGAATCTCATGTAAATTGCTCTTATTGAAAAAGTACCTTTATTTTTATTTTTGCTTCTATGGAATCATCAAACATACTTTAATTTTATTCTTTGGGTTGGGTGATGATGCTGCAGCTCACTTCTTAGATTAGGATGCAATGATTGATTCAAATGCTGATTAAATGTTAAGTCAGAAATAATTTTTTGCTCTGTCAAAGAAAGACTTTAAAAAATCAAGGATTACTCAGATGGACCAATATAGACTCACCTAACCAAGTATTGTTAAATAGTAGCATTCAATTTATAATCATGCATACCTCAAATTGACATGCCAAATTTAACTTGAATGAAATGGAATTGTTGGAATCATGGTTTGCATTTTGGATCTCACAACAGGCTGCTGCTGTTGAGTAGAATAGCAATTGTTGAATTAAGTTCTCGTATGAGGTTATACAATAGTATTTTCATAACAGTAAATCCTATATCTAACTTCCTTCTGTATGACAAAAATTTAAGTTATGAAACCACATATACCAATATACATTTTCCTGCTACCACCATGTCTGTTGATTCCTTAGTGACTGCTTGTCCTGCCTCTGCCAGAGATAAGATAACTAATGAGCAAATTTTAACTGAAGTAATGGTTGTGTATTTTTCTCTTTCAGTTGTTCCTAAGGTATTAGGCATAAAAGTGTTTGACAATCATGACCTGTCATCATTGGTGCCATACATTGACTGGAAGCCATTCTTTGATGTGTGGCAATTACGTGGAAAATATCCTAACCGTGGCTACCCAAAAATCTTCAATGATGCCACAGTTGGTAAGTTTCCTCAGGTTTTCATACCAGAAGAATCTGTATAGCTATATTTTGTTAATTCTGATTATGCTGAAAAATCTTAGAAGAAAGTGAGAATAGAGAAAAAAATACAAAAAAAATACACAAGTTGGGTAATTGATAGACAGTGTGGCCCTGTGTCTAGTGATTTAAGGTGATTTAAGAGATCGAAAAAATGCCACTATAGTCGGTTCACCTAAGTCTGAAGCAAGCATTATTGTGCACTGGCAACCTGCTGTCACGTGTCCGATTTCATATATGCTAGCCTACGCTTAGTAGACAATTGTCAGTGTCAATAATATGCAGCCAACAATAACAAATACCGCCAATTATAGTCGATTTTGAGTAAAAAATATTAGTAATGTCGCAAACAGCTGTTTTATTAATATAAAGTCTACTAATTGTAAATGTAAATCAGCAGTCTTGTAAATTTAACAAAACAGCTATTTGCAACGTTACTAATATTTTTTAACTCATAATCGACTATAAATGATGGTATTTGTTATTGTTGTCTGCATATTATTGACACTGACGAGTGACGACTATTTACTATGCGTAGGCTAGCATACAGTATCCACAAAATCGGACCTAACGTGTGACAGCAGGTTGCCAGCGCACAATAATGCTCACTTCAGACTTGGGTGAACCGACTACAGTTCAGAAACCACTAGTTTGGGGGGCAAGCTTCGAATGGTAAAAAATAAAGGCAGGCTGGAACCTTTATTTTTGCTCTATTTCACCTGCTTTAAACAACTGAAACTCGTACTTATATATAAATATAAATACTAAAAGAGTAAGGCAACAAAAATTGTTTTCAAATGCTTTGAATGTACTCTCTATTAACTAATAATGTTTGACGTTGTGTGTATGTCAGCTAACTGAGAGCCCACACCACTGCCACCACCATTGTTGCTCTCCTCTTCAGTCAGCCTCCCTTAGCAATTCACTCCTCTCATACTATTGCAGCAGTTCATGACCATTAAATCCAGTAAAGTCTTCAGGGTTAAGATGGCTGAGCAAAGCAGCAGGTGCAACCTCACACACCTGCATTCAGTTTACATGTTAGGCTTACAACTCCCCCCAGGAGGGGGGAGGTTGAGCCAAACAGTCATAATTGAAAGAAACATTCGTGGAGGGCAAAAAGGTACAAAAGTGTTGACACTTGGCACAGTCACATAACTATGACCTCTCCTTTGTTTACAAAATTGTGCTTCCCCCCATCCCCACCACCAACAGCACAGTGACTTGATGCCATCTTGATGCAGCTTGCCTACTCAGTCCTCCCAGCCCATGGGAATGTTTTCACTAGTTCTGCAGCTTTGGTCTTTATTTACAAAACTCGGCACTGTTTCTATCCTATCGCTAGACTTGAAATCATTAGTAATCAAGCACAAGCCACAGGGACCCACTGTAATTCTTTCCATGATAATGATAATTAGGGGTGCACTGGAACAAGCCCTCTCTAGTTCCAGCCAGAACTGGAACTCGCCAGAACTATCAAAAAGTTCCGGCCGGAACCGGAACAAGAATACTTCTATTCTTGTTCTCTCTACTTGTACTCTCAGTACTCATGGAGAGAGAGAGAGAGAGAGAGAGAGAGAGAGAGAGAGAGAGAGGTCTGTCTAAAAGTGATTTTACATACATTAAGAAGACTCAAAACGTTGCATTTCTCTCTAGTTGATATTAAGTTGAAGGAAGAGAGAGAGAGCTTATTTTGAAGGACATCGTGTTACACTGGACCACTGATGATGGAGCTTATATTCCTTTCACATCTAGCGAAAAGTGAAAAAAAAAATTGGTGTCAGTGAATTTACTTGTCTCATCTGAGTTTTTACATTACATTTCCCTATGCAAAAGTGTCATCGATCATAAACAATATTGATCTGTCACATTCGTGAAACCATTAAGTATTTTAAAACATTGATCAGTTTTTCCTCAGGGGCTTCTCAGAGAGAGAACATGAGAGAGAGAGAGAGGAGAGAGAGAGGAAGAGATACACCTTCTAATTGTATATCCTTTGCTCATAGGGGAGACCAAAAACTGTACCGCATATTCAAGTGGGGTCTGACTAAAAACTGTTAGAAGCGGAGTATTACATCTTGAGCATTGAGCGAACGGCACATTTAACTTTAGCGTTTTTTTAATCTCACTTTCAAACTTTTTTCTCGTTCAACTTGGAGACTGGCACTTGTCTACGTTAAGGGCATCTCCCATCTATCCGACCAAGCTGAAATTTTGTGCAATCCTCTTGCTTTGCCTGCCTGTCTTAAAGTGAGAACGACCCGATTGCCAATCTTTGTGTCTGCAAATTTAATTACTAATGCGAGTCCAACAAGTCGTCGTTCGTGTAAATAATGAAACTGGGCCAAGATAAGAGCCCTGAGGACCAGAGGCGCCACTTAGTACTCAGGAGCCACTCTGATTAAACACTATTAATTGTTGTCTTTTACTCAACCAATTCGCAATCCATTGTAATCCATTGGTTGATTTATTTCAATACCTATTTGCTTTAATTGTAAAGTAATTTTATGATGCGGACAAACAAACGCTTTCTGAAAATCAAGAGAGCTGTCAGTGATTGATTTGGTTCATAAACAGTGAAGAGGTCGTTATAAAGGGTTAATAGATTTGATAGGCAGGAGAGAGAGAGAGAGAGAGAAGGAGAGACCGAGAGAGAAAGAGAGAGAGAGAGAGAGAGAGAGAGAGAGAGAGAGAAGTAGAGAGAGAGAGAGAGAGAGAGAGAGAGAGAGAGAGAGAGAGAGAGAGAGAGAGAGAGAGAGAGAGAGAGAGAGAGAGATTTCATTTTGTTTATTTGTCAATTTTTTATCAGGCCCAGAGAACTTTCTTCCACACCCCTGTCATCCATTTATGAATGACAAGGGTGAGGATCCCCACAATGGACCCATCAGTAACTGATGTGTCCAGTATGAGTCTAGTCATTCAGCTGAGCTTAATACAGTAACATAAATGAAGAATTAAGAAATATCAAGGTTTGAGTTTGATTTGAGAATTGTAAGGAGTATGATAACTGCTTAGATGTTAAATAAAGGTTCCGGTTCCATCTGGTTATTTTATGATAGCTCCGGCTGGAACCAGAACTTGTTTATTTGTCATAAAAACTGAGGTTCCAGCCAGCAATAACCGGACTGAACCAAGTTCCGGTGCACCTCTAGTGATAATGATGATATATCCATATTCAGCCTCTTGTTTACCTACAGTTTTATAAAATTAAGTGTATGACAGGGAAAAACTATTTCGGGAGTTTTATCACTTAGAGGCAAGGAAATGGTTCTTAGTGGGCATTTACTTAATAATCTTTGTATTTTTTTCTTTTTATGCAAAGTTTTTGCTTATCCATTTACATTATTTATTAATTTATCAATCAAACTGGGTATTTATTTTCCTTATATGATGAGTTATTGTCTATTTACATCATTTGTTCATTTACCAATTATTCATTTTTATTTATGAGGGCAGGAGCAGAGGCTAAACATGTATTTGATGATGCCCAAAAGCTCCTGTCCAGGATCATCTCCCAAGGCAGCTTGCAAGCTCGAGGAGTGGTTGCATTTTTCCCAGCAAACAGCAATGGCGATGACATAGAGCTCTACGAAGATGATTCACGATCTAAAGTAATGACTAAGCTTTTTGGTCTCAGACAACAGGTAAAGTATTAAAATTTAAGGCAGTACCTAGTGAGTATGATAATTCTAATCAGTATCAGTTCACACTGACCCTAAGTATAAGTATAAAAAAGGGGGTGTCATCCCCATATTGTGAGAGATTCTTCTAGCATAATGAATCCATTAAGTAACGGCATGCCTATAGCAATACCAGATGTAATGACTGCTAAATGTGGTGAGAGATATCAATTATTTCAATATTGCCAATGAAGAAAGCAGTAAAAGGAATTTTGTTGTAAGGGAGGAGAGAGGGGTGGTATTGTTTCTAATTTTCAGTCTTGTTCTAACAACCAATATATCTCTATATAGTGTAGATGCTCAATTTCTTATTGAAACTTACCCTGAAAGGATCGATACAGGAGGTCTCTTTTCCTTTTTTATTTATTTATTTATTTATTTATTTTATAAACCTTTTCTTTGTGTAACTTCACATTGTCATGTTTCCCATACCCCCATCAGGCTATCTGAGTGTGATCACCCAGGAACATCCATGAACTTCATTACTACACTAATGTACTCTACACTAAGATAGAAGTTGATCATTAGAGCAGTAATATAGTGTCCATAAAGTGTAGAGCACTACACGTAGGGAAATAAAGCATTTCTTCTCAACTCAAGCTCATCACTATACTGTCCAAATCCCTTATGCAAGAGTTAACCAGCATCTTCACTCTTTCACCTGGAAATTGTTAACACCCCCTGTTCTGGAGTAGCACTGGCTACCACTGTGGGCAGATGCTTCAGCGCTTCTGGGGATTGGTGGCTATACATTAGAGCTGTATGTCATTGTCTCATTACTGCAACAGGGTTTCCACATTTTCTTGAGGCCACAAAACCCTTAAGCATGATAGAATGATAGACATCAAAGTGAATGAAGTATAATTCTTTTCCAGGCTGAAAAGGAGGCCCATGGTTCTTTCTGCTGCATCTCAGATTTTATTGCTCCAAAGGAAAGCAGCATCCAAGATTATATAGGCATGTTTGCTGTCAGTACTGGTTTTGGAGTCGATGCCTTGTGTGCACAGTAAGTAGATGCAGTATCACAGTATGGACATTTGAACAATTTGTTAAAGTTATCATCTGCTGTGCATTTTGTTTTACTTGAACTAGTTTTATATCAATTTGATTAAGAAGATTAATTCATTATACATCAGTGGCCCAACATGAGTATACATACCTAAATAAGTTTTCAGTAAGTATTTGTTTTGAGAATTAACAGAGAGAGAGAGAGAGAGAGAGAGAGAGAGAGAGAGAGAGAGAGAGAGAGAGAGAGAGAGAGAGAGAGAGAGAGAGAGAGAGAGAGAGAGAGAGAGATTTATATAGATTTACATAGACAATCAGACTACACAGACCCCATGGTCCAGACTAGGTGGTCTGTCCTTAAACCTAAGTGATTCTACATTAATGAGAGAGAGAGAGAGAGAGAGAGAGAGAGAGAGAGAGAGAGAGAGAGAGAGAGAGGGAGAGAGAGAGAGAGAGAGAGAGAGAGAGAGAGAGAGAGAGAGAGAGAGAGAGAGAGAGAGAGAGAGAGAGAGAGAGAGAGAGAGAGAGAGAGATATTTGCTTATTTACTGACATAATTTTTTCAAGATTTCAGAAAGACTATGATGACTATAGTGTTATCCTGGTGAAGGCTCTGGCAGACAGATTAGCAGAGGCATTTGCTGAAGAACTCCATGAGAGAGTAAGAAGAGATTTATGGGGCTATGCTAGCACTGAAAACCTTGGGGCAGGTGATCTACACAGAGTTAAATATGAGGTGAGTAGCTACTCAATTTTATAAAGAAAGTATTACTCTAAAGAACATTCATGAGGATCTCCATTATTTTGGCCCAGTCTTTACAATTTTCTCCTTTTCAAAGTAAACTTAAACCTCACTTTCTATACCTTTTTTGTTTATATTTGTCCTCTCTACCAGCTAGTGAATTTTCAAGTTTCTATTGAATTAATGTATTTATCACCTGCTTATCTTCAGGGGATCCGGCCTGCTCCAGGGTACCCAAGTCAGCCTGACCACCAAGAAAAAAAGACTATGTGGAAGGCAATGAAAGTGGAAGAACTAACAGGTATTGGCCTTACTGAAGCATTGGCAATGACTCCAGCCTCTTCAGTCTCTGGCCTGTACTTTGCCCACCCTGAAAGCCACTACTTTTCAGTTGGAAAAGTAGAAAAAGATCAGGTTGGTCCTTAAACTTCTAAACCTATGTTTGCTGAAAGAGTAAAATGATACTATACTTTGTCTACTTCTAATCCATAAGATAATAATTTCAATTAATTTGCCAGGTCATGGATTATGCTATTCGCAAAGAAGCAGATGTCATGCAAGTGGAAAAATGGCTCAGCCCTAATTTATCCTATGACCCAGCAGAGGAGTAAGTTGAGTTGATGAGCACAAGGATACGAATATGAGTAGTTGACATGTAACTATATGTATATAGAATATCAGTGAGATAATATGCAGAGGAGTGGAAGAAAAAGATTTGGGAGTGACCATCTCAGAGAACATGTCACCGGAGAAACACATCAACAGAATAACGGGACAAACTATGAATTTGCTGAGGAACATAAGGACGGCATTTGTGTATTTGGACGAAGAGATGATGAAGAAAATAATAGTTACAATGATAAGGCCAAGGTTGGAGTATGCAGCAGTGGTCTGGTCTCCTCACAAAAAGAACATAAGAAAGCTGGAAAGAGTACAGAGAGTGGCAACGAAGATGGCACCGGAACTTAGGGATCGGACTTACGAGGGGAGACTCAATAGCATGGGGCTCACAACCCTGGAGAGAAGAAGAGAAAGAGGAGACCTGATAGTGGTGTACAGGGTGGCGAGTGGGGTGGAGAATCTGGACAGAGAGGACCTGTGTGTGTGGAGCGAGAGAGAAACGAGAGGACATGGAAAGAAGTTGAGGGCGACCACGTGTAGGCGAGATGTGAAAAACTTTAGCTTCCCAAACAGAAGCATTGAGCTATGGAATGGACTGGAGGAGGTGGTGTTTTGTGCAAGAAACATTCATGATTTTAGGGAAAAGTTGGATAAGAGAGGATATGGAGACGGGACAGCGCGAGCGTAGCTCTTTTCCCGTATGTCACAACTAGGTAAATACACACACACACACACACACACACACACACACACACACACACACACACACACACACACACACACACACACACACACACACACACACACACACACACACATATTCATATACACATACACACATGCACGCTCAATGCTTACCACTTCCTACATGTCACCCAACTGGCTGAGGTTTGCATCACACTCAGGCCACTAAAAAATTTTGCTGGCAGGAGCACCCCTTTAGCAAAGGGGATGGGTGTGTGGCATGTGAGGTTCCAGCAGCATTTATAGATTGGTTCTCCCAGCTCGATTCTCCCAGCTCAAAAAAGAGCAGCTTCAAGGAGGGTACTGACTGACAGTCACAAGTTCAGCATGTCATCAGATCTTGAGTGAA
Organism: Eriocheir sinensis; assembly: GCF_024679095.1. NCBI lineage: Eukaryota > Metazoa > Arthropoda > Malacostraca > Decapoda > Varunidae > Eriocheir > Eriocheir sinensis. The sequence goes on along the minus strand of NC_066523.1, from coordinate 14,342,222 downwards.
TAAGGCGGGGTTCCCACTATTCCATTTTGACGGATCCGTCGACGTTAATGACGTCAAAATGACGTCAGCGAAACAGCGGCCGCTCGGCACGGATGATCCACTCCATCAGTCCATCGCTTATCATTTGTTGACAGACATATGGACAGTATTAACCACAACTTTTTGTATACGTTATTTTGTAGCTAAGTACCTCTTTCATATTTTCATGATATCTAGGATATTCATTATCACTGAACTGGCACCACCACCCCTTCCCCGGATCCAAAAGTTAACGAGTTCATCTCTGGACGGGCTCCGCGCGGGGCCCGGGCTCCGTTGATGATGTCACTGACGGGTGATGGATCCATGAAAACGAAATAGTGGGAACCCCGCCTAACACACACACACACAAAAAAAAAAAAAAAGCAACACTTTACACAAAAAATTAGGATATGTATCATTGAGTGTTCAGAGCAGCAAATGATTCTCATCTAGGGATGTGTGCATCTACTTGAGTTTTAATAAATCTGTTTCTATTAACAATTTTTTCAATAAAATTTTATTTAACATTGTCTTCACTTTACTTCCTTCTGGTATGTAGCCTACTAAAAATTTGCAATTATTCCATTTTACACTGTCAATAGCTAACTGTCACATGCCTAATTAACAATTTTTGGCATGTCTTGTCCAAACACATTTACAAACACATTTACAACAGAGCCTTACTAGTAATTAAATGATGAAATTAAATCAGTGTAAGAGGATTTTGGTAACTTTAAGGCAAATTTAGAGAAAAAGAGGAAAGGTTTCTGGGCCAATATCTATTTTGAGGCTCCTGGGACATCACCACTAAATTGTTGTCAACCAAAGAGTCCAAGGGAGCCATAGAGACCCATGGGCTCAGTCCAAAGTCATCAGGGAAGGTGAGAGGGCAAGGTATCTTATCCAGCTGGAAACACACTAAAATTATAGAAATTTCCTCCCTAAAGAAGATATTGAGTTACTCTCTCATGTACCAGTGACAGTAGTATAACATTTCAACATATTAGTGCTGTTCTGGGTTCCTCAGTTTTACCAGTATTATTATACATGTAGGCCTGAGGAAGCCAGAATGCTTAGGGAAATATAATAACAATTTAGAGGGTGGAAATTTTGAAAACAAAAAATGGTGCTGATCATACAATGTTGATATTGAAATATGTCATTTTACCACATGAGGATGACACACACACACAAAATAATGTTGCTGCTACAACCAGTCGTACTGAAAATAGATACCAGTATCTGAAATGTACAGTACACAGTTTGCATTTATATCCTGCATATTCCATACCAGTACCAAAGTCAGTTCAATGGACAGTGTCACTCAGTAAATGGACATCTCGCAATGCACAGCACAAGCCTTTCATGAATCATCACCAGATCTTGAATGAATGGGTTTGTGGGTCAAAACAAACAAGCATGATCTGAGTACATTATTAAGCAAATAAATCTTTAAATTTTCATAAAATATTTTAAAGACTGGCATTGTTCCTCAACAAGCAGCAGTAAAGGCAAAGTAAAAAAAAAAAAAAAAAATCCTGCCAAGCATAGCTCCTCTTATAGAAATTTGCCATTTCCTTTACTATAAAAAAAAAAAGTTCTTTATATGATTGCATTTTTAGTTTTTATATTATTATATATCAAAAAACATCTTTGAAGGCCAACAGCAAATAATTGTGTGGTGGAACAATAATGGTACGGTTGGGCTATAGTAAAAATACTGCACACACTGGAAATTGTTGAATCATAATCCATCAAGCATCGTAACTTCTCTTTATTCATCTCGTTCAAGAATGCCTCTACTCCACAAATGACCTTAAATTGCATCATGATACTGACATTTTATGCTAAGTAACAATAATCTCATTATTTAGAATATCAAATATATTATCAGTAACTTCATTGATAACCTTAAGTTGTGGAGAATTGAAATTTCTGAGGAAGGTAAAAGTTGCATGTGTCACTGGCTGTAGTGGCATCAAGGATGGAAGGAACTGCATTGCTGTAGACATCACAATAACCACCAACTAGAGGAATACACAACATAGTTCAATTATAAAAAATAAAAAAAACTTTTATATATGTATATATATATATATATATATATATATATATATATATATATATATATATATATATATATGTATATATATATATATATATATATATATATGGGTAACTGAATAATTACAACCAAATTGTACCTAAATATTGTATATTCCATGAGGTATGGCCAATCACAAAGATGTATTCTTGAGTAACCCGCAAATGCTTACCTTGCCTATAACTGGAATTGCTACTTGATATGTTTTACTTAAACCTATTGTGTCCATGACATCAGTGAAAATGACTTTCACCAAAGGACCATAGTTTAGAAGGTAGTACTGCACTCCTTTTCTGAAATAAAAGAAAACTACATGGTAACCCTAGGATTCCATGCTTTCATACTAATATATAACTGTTCCTGATACTTCGACTCCACCGCGCCGCTTCTACATCATTTACCATGTTACTATCTCTACACTAGAGAGTCAAGCTTTTTCTGCAACTTTAAAACTCATGAGTTTCTGCAACAAACTCTTGGTTTTAGATGGCAAGTCAGTATCATATGCAAACTTGCTACTATAGGGGCTACTCCACACCATTAATAAATTTTGCACCAATAACCCCGGCCTACTCGTATTTCAATATCACATTCGCTATTTTTTTTATTCCCCGCCCCCTAACCTACCCTGGTTGTGACATACGTTTGAAAGGCATTAAATCATTCAGTTTTAAAAAAAAATTGCTACTGACCCGATGGTTCCAGTTCAAATGTTGTGACCAGAAGATTGAGGCGGGTCTGTAGTAATCCGAAGAGCAAATCTTACCTTTGATCATGGTGATCTTGACTTGGTGTTCCTATTCCGTTTAGTAACGCTGACTTGCTCTGTTGGGGATTAATCCCTCCGTAAGCTGCAGTTGCTGACAGGGTCAGCACTAGCATGGCCCAAAACATCCTGTTACCTCCCGCTGAAATATCTGAATGGCACGCAGGCAAGTTAGGTTTTTCATTGCTCTGTAGAACAATATGCGCTGTTGCAGCAAGTTTGACCACCTATAATGGAAATGTTTATATATAGAATACAGTCAAGATTTTTACTAACGACTATACTTTAGTGCTGCCTTCCAGGGATCCCCTTTGCTGTGCTTCTTTCCTTGGTGACGGGAGCACGTACCAGCCTTCCTCAGCTCATCACCTCAAGTGATACTTCAACACGTTTCGAAGCTCTGCCGTCGATCACAAATTTAATCTAAAGTACTACTTATACTAGCGGTCATATAAGAAAAATACTCCGTGTGAACTATTATTTTCTCTATTTCATCTTATTTATTTGTCTATTTATATTCTCTAAGAGGAAAGCTTTATACTCAGAACACACACACACACACACACACACACACACACACACGAGAAATATAGAAT
>NC_066523.1:14326235-14336235 GCF_024679095.1 Eriocheir sinensis | reverse complement strand
TGCGTGTCGGGTGTTAGGCCTACAGACTTTGTGTCTTATAGTATTTGCAATTTCCCGGCACTACCTGTAGCACTGTGTTAATAATAATGAGATATAGAAGCAGTGGTGGTGGTAGCGACTGTGCGGCAGGTGGCAGCAGCTGGAGACCTCTGGCAGCACAGCAGTACAATATTCAGCTGGCAGATTCCCAGACGCTTCCACCTCTCATGTCACCTACTTTCATAGGCCGAAAAGGAGATTAATCGGATTCTCATGAGTGTTTTTTCACATTCATGGTACAGAAGAAGGGCCACACTACCCCTAGAAATGCCCTAAACACCTACGAAAGCCTTGTCAAATATGTGTACTTGGGCGCCAAAAGTTTCAGTACATGACGTCGACGAAACACGGAATTCAGTGTTGATCGAGGCAGCGGCAGGGGAGGTGCTGCTGTATTAACACTGGAGTTTCTTGGCTGATGTGACTTGTCTTGGGAAAGTTTTGTAGACCTGCTGAGGTGTTTCCTATTGCTGTTACTTCAAGGCGTGTTCGGAGGAGAAACATCAAGATACACGTACAGGAACTTCCTCTGCCGTTTGTTCAGTGAGTAATAACGTACTCAGTTTGTGAATGAGTCGAAGACGTATATAGCTGTTAGGGCTTTACCTAATAACTTCCCGCCGAGTGTTTAAGTAGCGGTGGAGGGCTAGAGGAAGTGCTGTCCTAGGTGGTAACTGGGGCAGAACGCGAGACGGGATGAGTCTGCTTGGAAAGGTTTACCATACCACTCTACAGCCACCGACCCACACGCGATGCTCTCCTCCCCTCATGGAGGTTTATTGCTTCTACGTAGTGTTATTTCGGAATTCTACTACTACTGCTACTACTCAGGGATGGAGTATTCGTATCCGGTACTCCTATTCGAATACAGGATTTAGGTGTATTCATATTCAAGTAATTATTGATATAAATTAAAGTATTCTCATTCGTAGTCGAATATGAGGGAAAAGTAGTCGTATTCTGCGAATAATCTGACGATTATTCGCTAATACTTCAAAATTTATTATCAGAAACAACACCCGTTGTTCCTTACAACTCCATCCTCCTGGGCGAACATGTAATGGTCGTGGATAGTACAGGTTCATGAACTCATTTATCTTGATTTTAGTAAGGCCTTCGATATAAGGTACCTCACCAGAGACTTAAATAAAGTTAGGGCTCATGGGATAAGAGGGAAGGTATTTGATTGGATTAAGGCGTGGATTAGCGAAAGGAAACTGAGGGTTACCATAACGGTAAAAAATCCGAATGGGGTAATGTTACCAGTGGGGTTCCTCAAGGGTCAGTTTTAGGCCCGCTTTTATTCATTATCTACATTAATGACATAGACAATGGGATAACTAGTGACATAGGTAAATTTGCAGATGACACCAAAATAGGACGCACTATATTAGGACAGGGGAGGATGCTAGAGCACTGCAGGAGGATCTCAACAAACTGTCAGCTTGGTCATAGAAATGGCAGATGAATTGTAACATCACCAAGTGTAGCGTACTTAATGTAGGAACACGGAACCCATTACACGGGTATAGTTTAGACTCCACAGCGATAGGCAGATCAGAGTGAGAAAGGGATTTGGGAGTGTAAGTGAACTCTGACCTAAAATTAATGTATTAGTGCGAGGAGTAGGGCTAACAGGGTATTAGGCTTTATTAACAAGACGGTAACCAACAGGAGTGCAGAGGTCATCCTCAGACTCTATTTAGCGTTAGTTAGGCCACACTTAGATTATGCTGTCCAGTTTTGGTGCCCACACTACAGAATGGACATCAACTTGCTAGAATCAGTTCAGAGGAGGATGACCAAGATGATTCAGGGGCTGAGGAACCTCCCATATCAAAATAGGATGAAACATCTAAATTTACATTCACTAGAAAGACGAAGAGTGCGGGGAGATCTGATAGAAGTATTCATATGGGTCAAGGGTTACAACAAAGGCGATATAAGTAAAGTACTGAGAATTAGCCAGCAGGATAGAACACGCAGTAATGGATTTAAATTAGAAAATTATTGATTTAGGAGAGATATAGGCAGGCAGTGGTTTAGTAATAAGGTGGTGGGGGAATGGAATAGAATCGGCAATCACATAGTTGGTGCAGGGACGATAGCTTGTTTTAAGAGTAGACTGGATAGCTACATGGACGAGAATGACAGGTGGCAGTGAGGTGTGGGTGCAGTAAGGAGACAGGGTACTGGAGCCTACGCCCGTACCGAAGGTAAACAAGGATCAAGCCTCTACCTGTAACCCCTGAAACTACACCTCACCCATCGTGAGTAGTGGGGGGATTCTGGAGCTGCCCTGTGTAGGCCACTCGGCCTCTTGCAGTTTCCCTATGTTCTTATGTTGCATTACTTTAGAATAGTGCTATACCCAGTTACATTAAGAAGGTATTTTTCAATGAAAAGTATTCATGAATGTATTCATGATTACCTTAAAAAAGTATTCATATTTCTATTCGAATTAAAACCATTTCAATGAATTCGAATTCGTACTCGTTTTCGTTGGAATTAGAAGTATTCGGTATTCGAATACGCAACTCTTGTATTCACTCCATCCGTGCTACTACTAGGTACTACTACTACTACTATTACTACTAGGTACTACTACTACTACTACTACTGCTATACAGGTATATTATTCATCAGACCTAAGGGGTCCATTTCAGACACTGAGTAAATTACAATGCTTTTTTTTTCTGGTGGAGATAGTCTTTATCACCAGAAAACAGCCACGGGAGGGCTACAGGATATACGGCGATAAGTTACTATTCTTACTATTGTAGTTGCGATAAGTTACTGTTCGTTAGATTGAGTGAATAATGTTAATTTATTATCGAACCACACTACACATATAGCCTACAGGGTCTTTTCCGTTTGGCGTACAGCGCTAAAAGTAATTTTAATATAGATTTTTCTATGTATTTTTGTCCGTAGAATCAGAATATCACATTATTTTTTTGGAGAAATTAACAGTTTTTGAGTTATTTGCCTTTAAAGTTATTTTCTTCCTATCTATTACTGAAGGAATTCAAACTTTAAAAAGTCGTAATATTCAGTATTATATACAATTTATGGATCTTTTCCGTTTGCAAACCTTCAGCAGTCATGGAAACGCTTTGAAAATCCAATTCAAGGACTTTTTTTTTACTCTTGAAAATATGGGATAATGTTTATGAAAGCGCGTCGCCTCTGGTGCTGGCTTTAACATCATCTATCTAATTTCTCATCAACCTATCTTGATATTTTCTAGTGATGATATTAGTGGCAAGAACCAGCGTGTGTCCAGGGATCATCAACCATTAATTGTTCGTTTCACAAGCGTTTGAAGAATTTTCGTTGCTTGGCCATGACTAAGTACTTTATTGATGGCACCCCAAGCTCAGCGTAACAAACATCTGTACATGTTGACATTCGAACGCCGAGTAATTGCTTTATACACCAATTGTATAATTTATCAATTGGTTTCACGTCTCCGCTTAACTAAGATTCACATACACACAATTCTGATGATATAATGATTGAATTAAATACCCTTACCATTATTACATAGAATGGTGCATTTGCCTATCTTAAGTTAGGACACATATTTGAGGACATGACACATCTTCGCTTCAGCGTGTGCTGCTTTGTTTATGGCTGGGACCCGTCAGGTGTAAAACAGAATGCCTACCTGTAGGAGTTTGCTCCGGTGAACAGTTGAAAACAAAAGAATTTGCTCTAATTATTGATAAGCCCAACATGATTGTACAAGCCTAATTAAGTTTTTATTAAAAAAAGTCTTGAGAATTGAGAGAGAGAGAGAGAGAGAGAGAGAGAGAGAGAGAGAGAGAGAGAGAGAGAGAGAGAGAATATCGAAATCGGAGTCTCCTTAAATTCACATTAAGAGAACTGGGTCCAACTCCAGTGTGCAGTGAAACAGCAGGGGAATAGTCTGAAGATCCAAAATAATGTAGTAAAAAAGGGACTTGAATGGAGGACACAGTCACACACGAAAAATAAAAAAGAATATCACTTATACTTATTTATTCAAAAAACAGTTTATCCACCTATCCACTCGACACAATCTTCCAAACAACTATCCCCTATTCTTTGACAACACCCAGCTATCACCTTCCTCAACACTAAATATCCTCGGTCTATCCTTAACTCAAAATCTCAACTGGAAACTTCATATCTCATCTCTTACTAAATCAGCTTCCTCGAGGCTGGGCGTTCTGTACCGTCTCCGCCAGTTCTTCTCCCCTGCACAGTTGCTGTCCATACAGGGCCTTGTCCGCCCTCGTATGGAGTATGCATCTCATGTGGGGGGGCCACTCACACAGCTCTTCTGGACAGAGTGGAGGCTAAGGCTCTTCGTCTCATCAGCTCTCCTCCTCATACTGATAGTCTTTTACCTCTTAAATTCCGCCGCAATGTTGCCTCTCTTTCTATCTTCTATCGATATTTCCACGCTGACTGCTCTTCTGAACTTGCTAACTGCATGCCTCCCCCCTCCCATGGCCCCTGCACTCGACTTTCTACTCATGCTCATCCCTATACTGTCCAAACCCCTTATGCAAGGGTTAACCAGCATCTTCACTCTTTCATCCCTCACGCTGGTAAACTCTGGAACAATCTTCCTTCATCTGTATTTCCTCCTGCCTACGACTTGAATTCTTTCAAGAGGAGGGTATCAGGACACCTCTCCTCCCGAAACTGACCTATCTTTCGGCCACCTCTTTGGATTCTTTTTAGGAGCAGCGAGTAGCGGGCTTTTTTTTATTAATGTTTACATTTTTTGTGCCCTTGAACTGTCTCCTTTGCTGTAAAAAAAAAAAAAAAAAAACATCTTTTTTCATTTGCTCATTGCTCTCCCCTCACCCAGAATATGTTTTGCCCCTTGTCAATGTATTTAAAGTATTTTTTCTTCCCATGCTTGGCAACTGTGAATATTAAGGGTGTTGTGATCCCACCCTTCTTAGGTGCCCTATATATCACAAGCTCATTTACAATGTTTTTATACTGTTTACATATTGCTTGGTATATAAGTTTGACTGACGCCTAAGGTTGAATATGGGCGAGTGTCGTATACGTATACATCGAACGCTTGGGACTCCCAAGAGGACATATAGATATACCTTGGCATTAGAGGATACGCAGACTACCTGCGGCTGATGCATGTTTGGTAGCCGTCAAGCCATTTATATAACAGAGCACAAGCGGCTCATGACCTGCTCAGCTTCCGCAATGTCACACTCCTGCTGAGCCAGCCAAAATTAATGAGGAATGACTCGGGAGCCCCACCATCGTTCTAATATATGCTGGTATGAGAAGCAACTTTCCAAGGTCTTTGTATCCTCTCCCCTCGCGTGCACTTCCTCTGTCGCCACTACTTAACAAATAAATCTTCAGAAAAAGATAATCAAATATGTATCCGGGGTCTGGAGGCACGCAGCTCTTAGTTATGTTAATTGTCATAATAATGGTGTTTCGTAAGGATAGTGCTTTTAGTAAAATTGGTTCGTGGTTTAACAAATTTAAAAAACATTATTTTATAATACATGTCTCGAAAATGCAATCGTCATGGTGGAGGAGGAATGGAAGAAGAGCTAGAAGGAAGCTAAGAGAGAAATGAAGAGACTAGCCAGCGATGAAGGGTTGTTAGGAAACCAAGGAAGGGAGTTGAAGGGAAAGGGCATTTCTGTGACCTTCACAGCTCGATAGATGTAGGTGGCCGGTGAATCCTGTTTTTTACTTAGGTAGTTGCTGAAAATTTTGCCTCGTCACACAAAAAAGTGAGTGAGCTGCAGTAATAATTTACTCTGTAATATCGCAGAGAAAATACTATTAAAATAGTTCACTAGATATTGGCACGGAGAAGAAAATGTGACACCGTTGCAGCTCCTGGTCCGCTTAACTGTAGTTTTTTTTATTTTTTTTTTAAGCTTTTGATGTTTTCGTGATACTTGATTCACTACCAAACAGTTACTCAGACAAAGGGCACGCGGCAAGTGATGGATGAACATCGTAACAGTGTGGAAGAGTGCTTGTTATCACCAGACGCTGATGGTCGATGTATCTTAAATGTCTCTAAGATGAACCTAACTAAAGGAAGGCATAGCTAAATCGAAATTGCAAAATAGACATTGTTAACTGGAATATATGATATTTTTTATCATTTATTAGCAGCCGAGAAATATTGTTTTTGTTATTGGTAAGTACCATATAAGAATATCACTAAACATCAAAATACGAACTTATACGCATTCGTATGCATTCGTATTTTTATCATGACATAATTAGGACAAAATAACAAACAACTTTTCAATGTGAATTATTTTGGGTCTTCTGAAAGAATGACCCCGCTTAAAAATATGAGAACATGTTTAAGAAACAATACAGACAGGTAGATGACACTATAGAAGCTCTTGACCATAAACCATTAAAACCAGGAAGTTTCATCCTCGTAACGCGGGCCTCCGGTTTTGATTACTGTGAGGAGAAAAGGAGGGGCATGCAGAAGGGTGGATTTCTTGGATATTAGATATTTGGAGTTGCTCCAAAAACAGATACGATGATAAAAATGATGATTTTACTACTACTGCTACTACTACTACTAATAATAATAATAATATATACATATCTACATACATATATTCATACATATATAGTACATAACATACATACATACATACAGTTAACATCTGACAGAAAACTATTGACATGCTTTCAACAAGTTATAATAATAAAAAATAAAACCTTAGAAGTCTAGATAAATTTTACAAAACCCCAAGCGTAGTATCACGCCACAAATGTGCGTACTAAAATGACACATTTTGTTTGTTTATGTTAGCTCTAAATCATCTTGAGCTGTGACGGAATTCGTTGATTTATGCAATAAAAGATCTGTTCAGCACACGCACACACAATTACATACATATTTGCATCTAGGCAGATAGATAGATAGATAAATATATAGATGTAGATACCCGAAGATAGATATAGTTAAATAGATCTAGATAGACAAAAATAGATAGGTGATATTACAGAGAGAGAATGTGTTTCATAATCAGATAATATGCCTTGAGTTAAAACCTTGGATATGGCTGTTTGGCTGACTGGGGACAAGATAATGCTGGCGCCACGCATGGCGTACTTATGCCGCCTCCGAGGGGCAGGCAGGGAGTCGCGTGTGGAGGCTCAGGGAGGTGAACCTTCCTTAAAGATTTGTCGCCTACTTGGAGGGAACATTTGCCTTTGTCGAGGTTGCGGGAGAGCTCCATAACAGTAAGCGTAGGAGGGCAGAAGGCAGTGTCAGAATGGTACACCCCGCGATGGTTCTACCTGCCCGTCTGAACACCTGGGCCGTGTGACGTGGATGGCACAATTGTGGAGTCTCTGAATCACGTAAATAAAATACAGTCGTATATAATTACCCCTTATTAGATAGAATAAATGATTTTACTTGTGTTATACCATAAGAAATAAAAAGCATCTTGATCTACTTTGTCTTATGTAAAGCACTTTACTTGTGATTTTTTTCTTTTAAAGTTATATAAGTGCTGTTTGGGTGTGGATTATCAACTCACCTCTACTCCCCAGCTGATCCTTATACGCTTATCACTCCGTGTTTGCCTTATACGTCTCACAACCAAAATAGTGAAATTCTGAAGTATTTTCACTTTCCTACAAGAAAGACTGCAGTCATGACGTCAGAAAGCAAGAAAGCATCTTGTTGCTTCAGGATACGTGTAGGAGAGGGAACAAGAGATGGACAAGAAGTGACAGACCAGAAAATAACTGATGATTTTTTTTTTTTTTACGTTCCTCTTCGTTATGGTGATTCGGCGTAAACAGTATATTTCCTTATAGACATTGACAGTATCACCTTAATCAGGCGTCTAGTAGAGCAGTGATACATAGCATTCATTACGAGGAGGCCGATTTTTCTCTATAGTTAGTAGTTTATTTTAAACCACTTAGCAGTCTGGTCCTATTCTCAATAATCAGGATAAGTCGCACCGACAGTATAATTCTTTTTCTGACAATGTAAAGAGTGTTAAATGTATGAACTTATGGCTCTTATGGGACAATAGTCGTGAGACGGTGCATTAATTTTGAAAGTAACTTAAGTAACTTTAGTAACGGAAATAATTATGTAAGACTTATACCCTCTCTTTGGGAATTAATTTGGAAAAATACACATGATAGGGTTAAGGTGGGAGTGGCTAAGTGGTGGGTCCAGGCCCTGGAGTTCAGGGATACCTTGTCTCGGGTAGTGGGAAGTGCGGTCCAGTGCCATTGACGGCTGACTTGCTTTTAATCGTTGTTACATGTCAAAAAATCACTCGTGTATGCATTCTGAGAACTGTCTTATATTTTCACAAGTGAAGCACAGAGTAGTTACATAAACCAAAGAGACGTAATTAATTAAAATGATCTGCGCCGAGACTCCATCACAGGCTGGGCCGACCACCAACATCGCTAAAGATAACCTAAAAGCGTCATGCAGGACTGAACATAAAAAAGAAAGTTGGAAATGACCGCTATAAAGAAACGGCTGACAAACTACCATGACTTTCTCCTCAGTACGCACCAACCACAGCAATGACTCAAGAGTTCCTGGAAATTGTGAAAAAAAATTTGTGTCCGAAGGGCTGAACTATTTTTGGAAAAGAAAAAAGAAGTAGCTTTCATTTTAGTACTGGTTGTGTTCCAAAACGACGAAATACCCAAATACTCAGTAAATTATCCCCAGTTGTCTCGAACGATTCGGCAACAAGGTGAGATATTTGGAGGTTTATCAGGACCCAGTTTCTTCAAACAATGGATGTTGTGTCAACACGCGTCTGCAGCCAGGGACGAAGCATAGGTTTTCCTGCCCATAAACCTTCCCATTCCTGTATAATTTTTTTTTTCTCTCTCTCTCTCTCTCTCTCTCTCTCTCTCTCTCTCTCTCTCTCTCTCTCTCTCTCTCTCTCTCTCTCTCTCTCTCTCTCTCTCTCTCTTTCTCTCTCTGTCTGTCCGTCCGTCTGTCTCTCTCTCTCTCTCTCTCTCTCTCTCTCTCTATCTATATATATATATATATATATATATATATATATATATATATATATATATATATATATATATATATATATATATATATATATATATATGTATATATATATATATATATATATATATATATATATATATATATATATAGCTTCCTCGAGGCTGGGCGTTCTGTACCGTCTCCAGTTCTTCTCCTGCACAGTTGCTGTCCATATACAGGGCCTTGTCCGCCCTCGTATTAGAGTATGCATCTTATGTGTGGGGGCTCCCTCACACAGCTCTTCTGGACAGAGTGGAGGCTAAGACTCTTCGTCTCATCAGCTCTCCTCCTCATACTGATAGTCTTCTACCTCTTAAATTCCGCCAATGTTGCCTCTCTATCTTCTATCGATATTTCCACATGCTCTTCTGAACTTGTAACTGCATGCCTCCCCCCCTCCCGCGGCCCCTGCACTCGACTTTCTACTCATGCTCATCCCTATACTGTCCAAACCCCTTATGCAAGAGTTAACCAGCATCTTCCTCTTTCATCCTCACGCTGGTAAACTCTGGAACAATCTTCCTTCATCTGTATTTCCTCCTCCTTCGACTTGAACTCTTTCAGGAGGGTATCAAGTTTATCTCTCCTCCCGTATTTGATTTGATCTTGCTTTCAGCCCACCTCTTTTGTTCCCTTTTAGGAGCAGCAGTAGCAGGCTTTTTTATTATTGTTTTCTTTTTTTGTGTGCCTTGAGCTGCCTCCTTTGTTAAAAAAAAAAAATAAAAATATATATATATATATATATATATATATATATATATATATATATATATATATATATATAGTATATATATATATATATATATATATATATATATATATATATATATATATATATATATATATATATATATATATATATATATATATATATATATATATATA